>NW_026947951.1:0-71210 GCF_034190915.1 Cavia porcellus
ACATTCACTACTAGGAGTGAGAAAAATATCACGGGGTGGTGCGCACTGTATGGGTGTGTGTTACATTACATTCACTACTAGGAGTGAGAAAAACATCACGGGGTGGTGCGCATTGTATGTGTGTGTGTTACATTAGATTCACTAGTAGGAGTGAGAAAAACATCACGGGGTGGTGCGCATTGTATGGGTGTGTGTTACATTACATTCACTAGTAGGAGTGAGAAAAACATCACGGGGTGGTGCGCATTGTATGGGTGTGTGTTACATTACATTCACTACTAGGAGTGAGAAAAACATCACGGGGTGGTGCGCATTGTATGTGTGTGTGTGTTACATTAGATTCACTAGTAGGAGTGAGAAAAACATCACGGGGTGGTGCGCATTGTATGTGTGTGTGTTACATTACATTCACTACTAGTAGTGAGAAAAACATCACGGGGTGGTGCGCATTGTATGGGTGTGTGTTACATTACATTCACTACTAGGAGTGAGAAAAACATCACGGGGTGGTGCGCATTGTATGGGTGTGTGTTACATTACATTCACTAGTAGGAGTGAGAAAAATATCACGGGGTGATGCGCATTGTATGGGTGTGTGTTACATTACATTCACTACTAGGAGTGAGAAAAACATCACGCAGTAGTGCGCATTGTATGGGTGTGTGTTACATTACATTCACTACTAGGAGTGAGAAAAACATCACGGGTTGGTGCGCATTGTATTGTGTGTGTTACATTAGATTCACTAGTAGGAGTGAGAAAAACATCACGGGGTGGTGCGCATTGTATGGGTGTGTGTTACATTACATTCACTAGTAGGATTGAGAAAAACATCACGGGGTGGTGCGCATTGTATGGGTGTGTGTTACATTACATTCACTAGCAGGAGTGAGAAAAACATCACGGGTTGGTGCGCATTGTATTGTGTGTGTTACATTAGATTCACTAGTAGGAGTGAGAAAAACATCACGGTGTGGTGCGCATTTTATGGGTGTGTGTTACATTACATTCACTAGTAGGATTGAGAAAAACATCACGGGGTGGTGCGCATTGAATGTGTGTGTGTTACATTAGATTCACTAGTAGGAGTGAGAAAAACATCACGGGGTGGTGCGCATTGTATGGGTGTGTGTTACATTAGATTCACTAGTAGGAGTGAGAAAAACATCACGGGGTGGTGCGCATTGTATGTGTGTGTGTTACATTAGATTCACTAGTAGGAGTGAGAAAAACATCACGGGGTGGTGCGCATTGTATGGGTGTGTGTTACATTACATTAACTAGTAGGAGTGAGAAAAGCATCACGGGGTGGTGCGCATTGTATGGGTGTGTGTTACATTACATTCACTAGTATTAGTGATAAAAACATCACGGGGTGGTGCGCATTGTATGTTTGTGTGTTACATTAGATTCACTAGTGGGAGTGAGAAAAACATCACGGGGTGGTGCACATGGTATGTGTGTGTGTTACATTAGATTCACTAGTAGGAGTGAGAAAAACATCACGGGGTGGTGCGCATTGTATGGGTTGTGTTACATTACATTCACTAGTAGGAGGGAGAAAAACATCACGGGGTGGTGCGCATTGTATGTGTGTGTGTTACATTACATTCACTACTAGGAGTGAGAAAAACTTCATGTGGTGGTGCGCATTGTATGGGTGTGTGTTACAGTAGATTCACTAGTAGGAGTGAGAAAAACATCACGGGGTGGTGCGCATTGTATGGGTGTGTGTTACATTACATTCACTAGTAGGAGTGAGAAAAACATCACGGGGTGGTGCGCATTGTATGGGTGTGTGTTACATTACATTCACTAGTAGGAGTGAGAAAAACATCACGGGGTGGTGCGCATTGTATGTGTGTGTGTTACATTACATTCACTAGTAGGAGTGAGAAAAACATCACGGGGTGGTGCGCATTGTATGTGTGTGTGTTACATTACATTCACTAGTAGGAGTGAGAAAAACGTCACGGGGTGGTGCGCATTGTATGGGTGTGTGTTACATTACATTCACTAGTAGGAGTGAGAAAAACATCACGGGGTGGTGCGCATTGTATGGGTGTGTGTTACATTAGATTCACTAGTAGGAGTGAGAAAAACATCACGGGGTGGTGCGCGTTGTATGTGTGTGTGTTACATTACATTCACTACTAGGAGTGAGAAAAACATCACGGGGTGGTGCGCGTTGTATGGGTGTGTGTTACATTACATTCACTAGTAGGAGTGAGAAAAACATCACGGGGTGGTGCGCATTGTATGGGTGTGTGTTACATTACATTCACTAGTAGGAGTGAGAAAAACATCACGGGGTGGTGCGCATTGTATGGGTGTGTGTTACATTAGATTCACTAGTCGGAGTGAGAAAAACATGACGGGGTGGTGCGCATTGTATGGGTGTGTGTTACATTACATTCACTAGTAGGAGTGAGAAAAACATCATGGGGTGGTGCGCATTGTACGTGTGTGTGTTACATTAGATTCACTAGTAGGAGTGAGAAAAACATCACGGGGTGGTGCGCATTGTATGGGTGTGTGTTACATTACATTCACTAGTAGGAGTGAGAAAAACATCACGAGGTGGTGCGCATTGTATGGGTGTGTGTTACATTACATTCACTAGTAGGAGTGAGAAAAACATCACGGGGTGGTGCGCATTGTATGGGTGTGTGTTACATTTGATTGACTAGTAGGAGTGAGAAAAACATCACGGGGTGGTGCGCATTGTATGGGTGTGTGTTACATTACATTCACTACTAGGAGTGAGAAAAACATCACGGGGTGGTGCGCATTGTATGGGTGTGTGTTACATTACATTCACTACTAGGAGTGAGAAAAACATCACGGGGTGGTGCGCATTGTATGGGTGTGTGTTACATTACATTCACTAGTAGGAGTGAGAAAAACATCACGGGGTGGTGCGCATTGTATGGGTGTGTGTTACATTACATTCACTAGTAGGAGTGAGAAAAACATCACGGGGTGGTGCGCATTGTATGGGTGTGTGTTACATTACATTCACTAGTAGGAGTGAGAAAAACATCACGGGGTGGTGCGCATTGTATGGGTGTGTGTTACATTACATTCACAAGTAGGAGTGAGAAAAACATCACGGGGTGGTACGCATTGTATGGGTGTGTGTTACATTACATTCACTAGTAGGAGTGAGAAAAACATCACGGGGTGGTGCGCATTGTAAGGGTGTGTGTTACATTACATTCACTAGTAGGAGTGAGAAAAACATCACGGGGTGGTGCGCATTGTATGGGTGTGTGTTACATTACATTCACTAGTAGGAGTGAGAAAAACATCACGGGGTGGTGCGCATTGTATGGGTGTGTGTTACATTACATTCACTAGTAGGAGTGAGAAAAACATCACGGGGTGGTGCGCATTGTATGGGTGTGTGTTACATTACATTCACTACTAGGAGTGAGAAAAACATCACGGTGTGGTGCGCATTGTATGGGTGTGTGTTACATTAGATTCACTAGTAGGAGTGAGAAAAACATCACGGGGTGGTGCGCATTGTATGGGTGTGTGTTACATTAGATTCACTAGTAGGAGTGAGAAAAACATCACGGGGTGGTGCGCATTGTATGGGTGTGTGTTACATTAGATTCACTAGTAGGAGTGAGAAAAACATCACGGGGTGGTGCGCATTGTATGGGTGTGTGTTACATTACATTCACTAGTAGGAGTGAGAAAAACATCACGGGGTGGTGCGCATTGTATGGGTGTGTGTTACATTAGATTCACTAGTAGGAGTGAGAAAAACATCACGGGGTGGTGCGCATTGTATGGGTGTGTGTTACATTACACACACTAGTAGGAGTGAGAAAAACATCACGGGGTGGTGCGCATTGTATGGGTGTGTGTTACATTACATTCACTACTAGGAGTGAGAAAAACATCACGGGGTGGTGCGCATTGTATGTGTGTGTGTTACATTAGATTCACTACTAGGAGTGAGAAAAACATCACGGGGTGGTGCGCATTGTATGGGTGTGTGTTACATTAGATTCACTAGTAGGAGTGAGAAAAACATCACGGGGTGGTGCGCATTGTATGGGTGTGTGTTACATTAGATTCACTAGTAGGAGTGAGAAAAACATCACGGGTTGGTGCGCATTGTATGGGTGTGTGTTACATTACATTCACTAGTAGGAGTGAGAAAAACATCACGGGCTGGTGCGCATTGTATGGGTGTGTGTTACATTACATTCACTAGTAGGAGTGAGAAAAACATCACGGGCTGGTGCGCATTGTTTGGGTGTGTGTTACATTACATTCACTAGTAGGAGTGAGAAAAACATCACGGGGTGGTGCGCATTGTATGGGTGTGTGTTACATTACATTCACTAGTAGGAGTGAGAAAAACATCACGGGGTGGTGCGCATTGTATGGGTGTGTGTTACATTACATTCACTAGCAGGAGTGAGAAAAACATCACGGGGTGGTGCGCATTGTTTGGGTGTGTGTTACATTACATTCACTACTAGGAGTGAGAAAAACATCACGGGGTGGTGCGCATTGTATGGGTGTGTGTTACATTACATTCACTACTAGGAGTGAGAAAAACATCACGGGGTGGTGCGCATTGTATGGGTGTGTGTTACATTACATTCACTACTAGGAGTGAGAAAAACATCACGGGGTGGTGCGCATTGTATGGGTGTGTGTTACATTACATTCACTAGTAGGAGTGAGAAAAACATCACGGGGTGGTGCGCATTGTATGGGTGTGTGTTACATTACATTCACTAGTAGGAGTGAGAAAAACATCACGGGGTGGTGCGCATTGTATGGGTGTGTGTTACATTACATTCACTAGTAGGAATGAGAAAAACATCACGGGGTGGTGCGCATTGTATGGGTGTGTGTTACATTACATTCACTAGTAGGAGTGAGAAAAACATCACGGGGTGGTGCGCATTGTATGGGTGTGTGTTACATTCACTACTAGGAGTGAGAAAAACATCACGGGGTGGTGCGCATTGTATGGGTGTGTGTTACATTACATTCACTACTAGGAGTGAGAAAAACATCACGGGGTGGTGTGCATTGTATGGGTGTGTGTTACATTACATTCACTAGTAGGAGTGAGAAAAACATCACGGGGTGGTGCGCATTGTATGGGTGTGTGTTACATTACATTCACTACTAGGAGTGAGAAAAACATCACGGGGTGGTGCGCATTGTATGGGTGTGTGTTACATTACATTCACTACTAGGAGTGAGAAAAACATCACGGGGTGGTGCGCATTGTATGGGTGTGTGTTACATTACATTCACTAGTAGGAGTGAGAAAAACATCACGGGGTGGTGCGCATTGTATGGGTGTGTGTTACATTACATTCACTACTAGGAGTGAGAAAAACATCACGGGGTGGTGCGCATTGTATGGGTGTGTGTTACATTACATTCACTTGTAGGAGTGAGAAAAACATCACGGGGTGGTGCGCATTGTATGGGTGTGTGTTACATTACATTCACTAGTAGCAGTGAGAAAAACATCACGGGGTTTTGCGCATTGTATGGGTGTGTGTTACATTACATTCACTAGTAGCAGTGAGAAAAACATCACGGGGTTTTGCGCATTGTATGGGTGTGTGTTACATTACATTCACTAGTAGGAGTGAGAAAAACATCACGGGGTGGTGCGCATTGTATGGGTGTGTGTTACATTAGATTCACTATTAGGAGTGAGAAAAACATCACGGGGTGGTGCGCATTGTATGGGTGTGTGTTACATTAGATTCACTAGTAGGAGTGAGAAAAACATCACGGGGTGGTGCGCACTGTATGTGTGTGTGTTACATTACATTCACTACTAGGAGTGAGAAAAACATCACGGGGTGGTGCGCACTGTATGGGTGTGTGTTACATTACATTCACTACTAGGAGTGAGAAAAACATCACGGGGTGGTGCGCATTGTATGTGTGTGTGTTACATTAGATTCACTAGTAGGAGTGAGAAAAACATCACGGGGTGGTGCGCATTGTATGGGTGTGTGTTACATTACATTCACTAGTAGGAGTGAGAAAAACATCACGGGGTGGTGCGCATTGTATGGGTGTGTGTTACATTACATTCACTACTAGGAGTGAGAAAAACATCACGGGGTGGTGCGCATTGTATGTGTGTGTGTGTTACATTAGATTCACTAGTAGGAGTGAGAAAAACATCACGGGGTGGTGCGCATTGTATGTGTGTGTGTTACATTACATTCACTACTAGTAGTGAGAAAAACATCACGGGGTGGTGCGCATTGTATGGGTGTGTGTTACATTACATTCACTACTAGGAGTGAGAAAAACATCACGGGGTGGTGCGCATTGTATGGGTGTGTGTTACATTACATTCACTAGTAGGAGTGAGAAAAATATCACGGGGTGATGCGCATTGTATGGGTGTGTGTTACATTACATTCACTACTAGGAGTGAGAAAAACATCACGCAGTAGTGCGCATTGTATGGGTGTGTGTTACATTACATTCACTAGTAGGAATGAGAAAAACATCACGGGGTGGTGCGCATTGTATGGGTGTGTGTTACATTACATTCACTAGTAGGAGTGAGAAAAACATCACGGGGTGGTGCGCATTGTATGGGTGTGTGTTACATTCACTACTAGGAGTGAGAAAAACATCACGGGGTGGTGCGCATTGTATGGGTGTGTGTTACATTACATTCACTACTAGGAGTGAGAAAAACATCACGGGGTGGTGTGCATTGTATGGGTGTGTGTTACATTACATTCACTAGTAGGAGTGAGAAAAACATCACGGGGTGGTGCGCATTGTATGGGTGTGTGTTACATTACATTCACTACTAGGAGTGAGAAAAACATCACGGGGTGGTGCGCATTGTATGGGTGTGTGTTACATTACATTCACTACTAGGAGTGAGAAAAACATCACGGGGTGGTGCGCATTGTATGGGTGTGTGTTACATTACATTCACTAGTAGGAGTGAGAAAAACATCACGGGGTGGTGCGCATTGTATGGGTGTGTGTTACATTACATTCACTACTAGGAGTGAGAAAAACATCACGGGGTGGTGCGCATTGTATGGGTGTGTGTTACATTACATTCACTTGTAGGAGTGAGAAAAACATCACGGGGTGGTGCGCATTGTATGGGTGTGTGTTACATTACATTCACTAGTAGCAGTGAGAAAAACATCACGGGGTTTTGCGCATTGTATGGGTGTGTGTTACATTACATTCACTAGTAGCAGTGAGAAAAACATCACGGGGTTTTGCGCATTGTATGGGTGTGTGTTACATTACATTCACTAGTAGGAGTGAGAAAAACATCACGGGGTGGTGCGCATTGTATGGGTGTGTGTTACATTAGATTCACTATTAGGAGTGAGAAAAACATCACGGGGTGGTGCGCATTGTATGGGTGTGTGTTACATTAGATTCACTAGTAGGAGTGAGAAAAACATCACGGGGTGGTGCGCACTGTATGTGTGTGTGTTACATTACATTCACTACTAGGAGTGAGAAAAACATCACGGGGTGGTGCGCACTGTATGGGTGTGTGTTACATTACATTCACTACTAGGAGTGAGAAAAACATCACGGGGTGGTGCGCATTGTATGTGTGTGTGTTACATTAGATTCACTAGTAGGAGTGAGAAAAACATCACGGGGTGGTGCGCATTGTATGGGTGTGTGTTACATTACATTCACTAGTAGGAGTGAGAAAAACATCACGGGGTGGTGCGCATTGTATGGGTGTGTGTTACATTACATTCACTACTAGGAGTGAGAAAAACATCACGGGGTGGTGCGCATTGTATGTGTGTGTGTGTTACATTAGATTCACTAGTAGGAGTGAGAAAAACATCACGGGGTGGTGCGCATTGTATGTGTGTGTGTTACATTACATTCACTACTAGTAGTGAGAAAAACATCACGGGGTGGTGCGCATTGTATGGGTGTGTGTTACATTACATTCACTACTAGGAGTGAGAAAAACATCACGGGGTGGTGCGCATTGTATGGGTGTGTGTTACATTACATTCACTAGTAGGAGTGAGAAAAATATCACGGGGTGATGCGCATTGTATGGGTGTGTGTTACATTACATTCACTACTAGGAGTGAGAAAAACATCACGCAGTAGTGCGCATTGTATGGGTGTGTGTTACATTACATTCACTACTAGGAGTGAGAAAAACATCACGGGTTGGTGCGCATTGTATTGTGTGTGTTACATTAGATTCACTAGTAGGAGTGAGAAAAACATCACGGGGTGGTGCGCATTGTATGGGTGTGTGTTACATTACATTCACTAGTAGGATTGAGAAAAACATCACGGTGTGGTGCGCATTGTATGGGTGTGTGTTACATTACATTCACTAGTAGGAGTGAGAAAAACATCACGGGGTGGTGCGCATTGTATGGGTGTGTGTTACATTACATTAACTAGTAGGAGTGAGAAAAGCATCACAGGGTGGTGCGCATTGTATGGGTGTGTGTTACATTACATTCACTAGTAGGAGTGAGAAAAACATCACGGCGTGGTGCGCATTGTATGGGTGTGTGTTACATTACATTCACTAGTAGGAGTGAGAAAAACATCACGGGTTGGTGCGCATTGTATTGTGTGTGTTACATTAGATTCACTAGTAGGAGTGAGAAAAACATCACGGTGTGGTGCGCATTTTATGGGTGTGTGTTACATTACATTCACTAGTAGGATTGAGAAAAACATCACGGGGTGGTGCGCATTGTATGTGTGTGTGTTACATTAGATTCACTAGTAGGAGTGAGAAAAACATCACGGGGTGGTGCGCATTGTATGGGTGTGTGTTACATTAGATTCACTAGTAGGAGTGAGAAAAACATCATGGGGTGGTGCGCATTGTATGTGTGTGTGTTACATTAGATTCACTAGTAGGAGTGAGAAAAACATCACGGGGTGGTGCGCATTGTATGGGTGTGTGTTACATTACATTAACTAGTAGGAGTGAGAAAAACATCACGGGGTGGTGCGCATTGTATGGGTGTGTGTTACATTACATTCACTAGTATTAGTGATAAAAACATCACGGGGTGGTGCGCATTGTATGTTTGTGTGTTACATTAGATTCACTAGTGGGAGTGAGAAAAACATCACGGGGTGGTGCACATGGTATGTGTGTGTGTTACATTAGATTCACTAGTAGGAGTGAGAAAAACATCACGGGGTGGTGCGCATTGTATGGGTTGTGTTACATTACATTCACTAGTAGGAGGGAGAAAAACATCACGGGGTGGTGCGCATTGTATGTGTGTGTGTTACATTACATTCACTACTAGGAGTGAGAAAAACTTCATGGGGTGGTGCGCATTGTATGGGTGTGTGTTACAGTAGATTCACTAGTAGGAGTGAGAAAAACATCACGGGGTGGTGCGCATTGTATGGGTGTGTGTTACATTACATTCACTAGTAGGAGTGAGAAACACATCACGGGGTGGTGCGCATTGTATGTGTGTGTGTTACATTACATTCACTAGTAGGAGTGAGAAAAACATCACGGGGTGGTGCGCATTGTATGTGTGTGTGTTACATTACATTCACTAGTAGGAGTGAGAAAAACGTCACGGGGTGGTGCGCATTGTATGGGTGTGTGTTACATTACATTCACTAGTAGGAGTGAGAAAAACATCACGGGGTGGTGCGCATTGTATGGGTGTGTGTTACATTAGATTCACTAGTAGGAGTGAGAAAAACATCACGGGGTGGTGCGCGTTGTATGTGTGTGTGTTACATTACATTCACTACTAGGAGTGAGAAAAACATCACGGGGTGGTGCGCGTTGTATGGGTGTGTGTTACATTACATTCACTAGTAGGAGTGAGAAAAACATCACGGGGTGGTGCGCATTGTATGGGTGTGTGTTACATTAGATTCACTAGTAGGAGTGAGAAAAACATCACGGGGTGGTGCGCATTGTATGGGTGTGTGTTACATTAGATTCACTAGTCGGAGTGAGAAAAACATGACGGGGTGGTGCGCATTGTATGGGTGTGTGTTACATTACATTCACTAGTAGGAGTGAGAAAAACATCATGGGGTGGTGCGCATTGTACGTGTGTGTGTTACATTAGATTCACTAGTAGGAGTGAGAAAAACATCACGGGGTGGTGCGCATTGTATGGGTGTGTGTTACATTACATTCACTAGTAGGAGTGAGAAAAACATCACGAGGTGGTGCGCATTGTATGGGTGTGTGTTACATTACATTCACTAGTAGGAGTGAGAAAAACATCACGGGGTAGTGCGCATTGTATGGGTGTGTGTTACATTTGATTGACTAGTAGGAGTGAGAAAAACATCACGGGGTGGTGCGCATTGTATGGGTGTGTGTTACATTACATTCACTACTAGGAGTGAGAAAAACATCACGGGGTGGTGCGCATTGTATGGGTGTGTGTTACATTACATTCACTACTAGGAGTGAGAAAAACATCACGGGGTGGTGCGCATTGTATGGGTGTGTGTTACATTACATTCACTAGTAGGAGTGAGAAAAACATCACGGGGTGGTGCGCATTGTATGGGTGTGTGTTACATTACATTCACTAGTAGGAGTGAGAAAAACATCACGGGGTGGTGCGCATTGTATGGGTGTGTGTTACATTACATTCACTAGTAGGAGTGAGAAAAACATCACGGGGTGGTGCGCATTGTATGGGTGTGTGTTACATTACATTCACAAGTAGGAGTGAGAAAAACATCACGGGGTGGTACGCATTGTATGGGTGTGTGTTACATTACATTCACTAGTAGGAGTGAGAAAAACATCACGGGGTGGTGCGCATTGTATGGGTGTGTGTTACATTACATTCACTAGTAGGAGTGAGAAAAACATCACGGGGTGGTGCGCATTGTATGGGTGTGTGTTACATTACATTCACTAGTAGGAGGGAGAAAAACATCACGGGGTGGTGCGCATTGTATGGGTGTGTGTTACATTACATTCACTAGTAGGAGTGAGAAAAACATCACGGGGTGGTGCGCATTGTATGGGTGTGTGTTACATTACATTCACTACTAGGAGTGAGAAAAACATCACGGTGTGGTGCGCATTGTATGGGTGTGTGTTACATTAGATTCACTAGTAGGAGTGAGAAAAACATCACGGGGTGGTGCGCATTGTATGGGTGTGTGTTACATTAGATTCACTAGTAGGAGTGAGAAAAACATCACGGGGTGGTGCGCATTGTATGGGTGTGTGTTACATTAGATTCACTAGTAGGAGTGAGAAAAACATCACGGGGTGGTGCGCATTGTATGGGTGTGTGTTACATTACATTCACTAGTAGGAGTGAGAAAAACATCACGGGGTGGTGCGCATTGTATGGGTGTGTGTTACATTACATTCACTAGTAGGAGTGAGAAAAACATCACGGGGTGGTGCGCATTGTATGGGTGTGTGTTACATTACACACACTAGTAGGAGTGAGAAAAACATCACGGGGTGGTGCGCATTGTATGGGTGTGTGTTACATTACATTCACTACTAGGAGTGAGAAAAACATCACGGGGTGGTGCGCATTGTATGTGTGTGTGTTACATTAGATTCACTACTAGGAGTGAGAAAAACATCACGGGGTGGTGCGCATTGTATGGGTGTGTGTTACGTTACATTCACTACTAGGAGTGAGAAAAACATCACGGCGTGGTGCGCATTGTATGGGTGTGTGTTACATTACATTCACTAGTAGGAGTGAGAAAAACATCACGAGGTGGTGCGCATTGTATGGGTGTGTGTTACATTACATTCACTAGTAGGAGTGAGAAAAACATCACGGGGTGGTGCGCATTGTATGGGTGTGTGTTACATTACATTCACTAGGAGCACTGAGAAAAGCATCACGGGGTGGTGCGCATTGTATGGGTGTGTGTTACATTACATTCACTAGTAGGAGTGAGAAAAACATCACGGGGTGGTGCGCATTGTATGGGTGTGTGTTACATTAGATTCACTAGTAGGAGTGAGAAAAACATCACGGGGTGGTGCGCATTGTATGTGTGTGTGTTACATTACATTCACTACTAGGAGTGAGAAAAACATCATGGGGTGGTGCGCATTGTATGGGTGTGTGTTACATTAGATTCACTAGTAGGAGTGAGAAAAACATCACGGGGTGGTGCGCATTGTATGGGTGTGTGTTACATTAGATTCACTAGTAGGAGTGAGAAAAACATCACGGGGTGGTGCGCATTGTATGGGTGTGTGTTACATTACATTCACTAGTAGGAGTGAGAAAAACATCACGGGCTGGTGCGCATTGTATGGGTGTGTGTTACATTACATTCACTAGTAGGAGTGAGAAAAACATCACGGGCTGGTGCGCATTGTTTGGGTGTGTGTTACATTACATTCACTAGTAGGAGTGAGAAAAACATCACGGGGTGGTGCGCATTGTATGGGTGTGTATTACATTAGATTCACTAGTAGGAGTGAGAAAAACATCACGGGGTGGTGCGCATTGTATGGGTGTGTGTTACATTACATTCACTAGCAGGAGTGAGAAAAACATCACGGGGTGGTGCGCATTGTTTGGGTGTGTGTTACATTACATTCACTAGCAGGAGTGAGAAAAACATCACGGGGTGGTACGCATTGTATCGGTGTGTGTTACATTACATTCACTAGCAGGAGTGAGAAAAACATCACGGGGTGGTGCGCATTGTATGGGTGTGTGTTACATTACATTCACTAGCAGGAGTGAGAAAAACATCACGGGGTGGTGCGCATTGTATGGGTGTGTGTTACATTACATTCACTAGCAGGAGTGAGAAAAACATCACGGGGTGGTGCGCATTGTATGGGTGTGTGTTACATTACATTCACTAGCAGGAGTGAGAAAAACATCACGGGGTGGTGCCCATTGTATGGGTGTGTGTTACATTACATTCACTAGCAGGAGTGAGAAAAACATCACGGGGTGGTGCGCATTGTATGGGTGTGTGTTACATTACATTCACTAGCAGGAGTGAGAAAAACATCACGGGGTGGTGCGCATTGTATGGGTGTGTGTTACATTACATTCACTAGCAGGAGTGAGAAAAACATCACGGGGTGGTGCGCATTGTATGGGTGTGTGTTACATTACATTCACTACTAGGAGTGAGAAAAACATCACGGGGTGGTGCGCATTGTATGGGTGTGTGTTACATTACATTCACTAGTAGGAGTGAGAAAAACATCACGGGGTGGTGCGCATTGTATGGGTGTGTGTTACATTACATTCACTAGTAGGAGTGAGAAAAACATCACGGGGGTGGTGCGCATTGCATGGGTGTGTGTTACATTACATTCACTAGTAGGAGTGAGAAAAACATCACGGGGTGGTGCGCATTGTATGGGTGTGTGTTACATTACATTCACTAGTAGGAGTGAGAAAAACATCACGGGGTGGTGCGCATTGTATGGGTGTGTGTTACATTAGATTCACTAGTAGGAGTGAGAAAAACATCACGGGGTGGTGCGCATTGTATGGGTGTGTGTTACATTACATTCACTAGTAGGAGTGAGAAAAACATCACGGGGTGGTGTGCATTGTATGGGTGTGTGTTACATTACATTCACTAGTAGGAGTGAGAAAAACATCATCGGGTGGTGCGCATTGTTTGGGTGTGTGTTACATTACATTCACTAGCAGGAGTGAGAAAAACATCACGGGGTGGTGCGCATTGTATGGGTGTGTGTTACATTACATTCACTAGCAGGAGTGAGAAAAACATCACGGGGTGGTGCGCATTGTATGGGTGTGTGTTACATTACATTCACTAGCAGGAGTGAGAGAAACATCACGGGGTGGTGCGCATTGTATGGGTGTGTGTTACATTAGATTCACTAGCAGGAGTGAGAAAAACATCACGGGGTGGTGCGCATTGTATGGGTGTGTGTTACATTAGATTCACTAGCAGGAGTGAGAAAAACATCACGGGGTGGTGCGCATTGTATGGGTGTGTGTTACATTAGATTCACTAGCAGGAGTGAGAAAAACATCACGGGGTGGTGCGCATTGTATGGGTGTGTGTTACATTAGATTCACTAGTAGGAGTGAGAAAAACATCACGGGGTGGTGCGCATTGTATGGGTGTGTGTTACATTTGATTCACTAGTAGGAGTGAGAAAAACATCACGGGGTGGTGCGCATTGTATGGGTGTGTGTTACATTACATTCACTACTAGGAGTGAGAAAAACATCACGGTGTGGTGCGCATTGTATGGGTGTGTGTTACATTAGATTCACTAGTAGGAGTGAGAAAAACATCACGGGGTGGTGCGCATTGTATGGGTGTGTGTTACATTAGATTCACTAGTAGGAGTGAGAAAAACATCACGGGGTAGTGCGCATTGTATGGGTGTGTGTTACATTAGATTCACTAGTAGGAGTGAGAAAAACATCACGGGGTGGTGCGCATTGTATGGGTGTGTGTTACATTACATTCACTAGTAGGAGTGAGAAAAACATCACGGGGTGGTGCGCATTGTATGGGTGTGTGTTACATTACATTCACTAGTAGGAGTGAGAAAAACATCACGGGGTGGTGCGCAATGTATGGGTGTGTGTTACATTACACACACTAGTAGGAGTGAGAAAAACATCACGGGGTGGTGCGCATTGTATGGGTGTGTGTTACATTACATTCACTACTAGGAGTGAGAAAAACATCACGGGGTGGTGCGCATTGTATGTGTGTGTGTTACATTAGATTCACTACTAGGAGTGAGAAAAACATCACGGGGTGGTGCGCATTGTATGGGTGTGTGTTACATTACATTCACTACTAGGAGTGAGAAAAACATCACGGGGTGGTGCGCATTGTATGTGTGTGTGTTACATTAGATTCACTAGTAGGAGTGAGAAAAACATCACGGGGTGGTGCGCATTGTATGGGTGTGTGTTACATTAGATTCACTAGTAGGAGTGAGAAAAACATCACGGGGTGGTGCGCATTGTATGTGGGTGTGTTACATTAGATTCACTAGTAGGAGTGAGAAAAACATCACGGGGTGGTGCGCATTGTATGGGTGTGTGTTACATTACATTAACTAGTAGGAGTGAGAAAAGCATCACGGGGTGGTGCGCATTGTATGGGTGTGTGTTACATTACATTCACTAGTAGGAGTGAGAAAAACATCACGGGGTGGTGCGCATTGTATGTTTGTGTGTTACATTAGATTCACTAGTGGGAGTGAGAAAAACATCACGGGCTGGTGCGCATGGTATGTGTGTGTGTTACATTAGATTCACTAGTAGGAGTGAGAAAAACATCACGGGGTGGTGCGCATTGTATGGGTTGTGTTACATTACTTTCACTAGTAGGAGTGAGAAAAACATCACGGGGTGGTGCGCATTGTATGTGTGTGTGTTACATTACATTCACTACTAGGAGTGAGAAAAACTTCATGGGGTGGTGCGCATTGTATGGGTGTGTGTTACATTAGATTCACTAGTAGGAGTGAGAAAAACATCACGGGGTGGTGCGCATTGTATGGGTGTGTGTTACATTACATTCACTAGTAGGAGTGAGAAAAACATCACGGGGTGGTGCGCATTGTATGGGTGTGTGTTACATTACATTCACTAGTAGGAGTGAGAAAAACATCACGGGGTGGTGCGCATTGTATGTGTGTGTGTTACATTACATTCACTAGTAGGAGTGAGAAAAACATCACGGGGTGGTGCGCATTGTATGTGTGTGTGTTACATTACATTCACTAGTGGGAGTGAGAAAAACATCACGGGGTGGTGCGCATTGTATGGGTGTGTGTTACATTACATTCACTAGTAGGAGTGAGAAAAACATCACGGGGTGGTGCGCATTGTATGGGTGTGTGTTACATTAGATTCACTAGTAGGAGTGAGAAAAACATCACGGGGTGGTGCGCGTTGTATGTGTGTGTGTTACATTACATTCACTACTAGGAGTGAGAAAAACATCACGGGGTGGTGCGCGTTGTATGGGTGTGTGTTACATTACATTCACTAGTAGGAGTGAGAAAAACATCACGGGGTGGTGCGCATTGTATGGGTGTGTGTTACATTAGATTCACTAGTAGGAGTGAGAAAAACATCACGGGGTGGTGCGCATTGTATGGGTGTGTGTTACATTAGATTCACTAGTAGGAGTGAGAAAAACATGACGGGGTGGTGCGCATTGTATGGGTGTGTGTTACATTACATTCACTAGTAGGAGTGAGAAAAACATCACGGGGTGGTGCGCATAGTACGTGTGTGTGTTACATTAGATTCACTAGTAGGAGTGAGAAAAACATCACGGGGTGGTGCGCATTGTATGGGTGTGTGTTACATTACATTCACTAGTAGGAGTGAGAAAAACATCACGGGGTGGTGCGCATTGTATGGGTGTGTGTTACATTACATTCACTAGTAGGAGTGAGAAAAACATCACGGGGTGGTGCGCATTGTATGGGTGTGTGTTACATTTGATTGACTAGTAGGAGTGAGAAAAACATCACGGGGTGGTGCGCATTGTATGGGTGTGTGTTACATTACATTCACTACTAGGAGTGAGAAAAACATCACGGGGTGGTGCGCATTGTATGGGTGTGTGTTACATTACATTCACTACTAGGAGTGAGAAAAACATCACGGGGTGGTGCGCATTGTATGGGTGTGTGTTACATTACATTCACTACTAGGAGTGAGAAAAACATCAAGGGGTGGTGCGCATTGTATGGGTGTGTGTTACATTACATTCACTAGTAGGAGTGAGAAAAACATCACGGGGTGGTGCGCATTGTATGTGTGTGTGTTACATTACATTCACTAGTAGGAGTGAGAAAAACATCACGGGGTGGTGCGCATTGTATGTGTGTGTGTTACATTACATTCACTAGTAGGAGTGAGAAAAACATCACGGGGTGGTGCGCATTGTATGGGTGTGTGTTACATTACATTCACTAGTAGGAGTGAGAAAAACATCACGGGGTGGTGCGCATTGTATGGGTGTGTGTTACATTAGATTCACTAGTAGGAGTGAGAAAAACATCACGGGGTGGTGCGCGTTGTATGTGTGTGTGTTACATTACATTCACTACTAGGAGTGAGAAAAACATCACGGGGTGGTGCGCGTTGTATGGGTGTGTGTTACATTACATTCACTAGTAGGAGTGAGAAAAACATCACGGGGTGGTGCGCATTGTATGGGTGTGTGTTACATTAGATTCACTAGTAGGAGTGAGAAAAACATCACGGGGTGGTGCGCATTGTATGGGTGTGTGTTACATTAGATTCACTAGTAGGAGTGAGAAAAACATGACGGGGTGGTGCGCATTGTATGGGTGTGTGTTACATTACATTCACTAGTAGGAGTGAGAAAAACATCACGGGGTGGTGCGCATTGTACGTGTGTGTGTTACATTAGATTCACTAGTAGGAGTGAGAAAAACATCACGGGGTGGTGCGCATTGTATGGGTGTGTGTTACATTACATTCACTAGTAGGAGTGAGAAAAACATCACGGGGTGGTGCGCATTGTATGGGTGTGTGTTACATTACATTCACTAGTAGGAGTGAGAAAAACATCACGGGGTGGTGCGCATTGTATGGGTGTGTGTTACATTTGATTGACTAGTAGGAGTGAGAAAAACATCACGGGGTGGTGCGCATTGTATGGGTGTGTGTTACATTACATTCACTACTAGGAGTGAGAAAAACATCACGGGGTGGTGCGCATTGTATGGGTGTGTGTTACATTACATTCACTACTAGGAGTGAGAAAAACATCACGGGGTGGTGCGCATTGTATGGGTGTGTGTTACATTACATTCACTACTAGGAGTGAGAAAAACATCAAGGGGTGGTGCGCATTGTATGGGTGTGTGTTACATTACATTCACTAGTAGGAGTGAGAAAAACATCACGGGGTGGTGCGCATTGTATGGGTGTGTGTTACATTACATTCACTAGTAGGAGTGAGAAAAACATCACGGGGTGGTGCGCATTGTATGGGTGTGTGTTACATTACATTCACAAGTAGGAGTGAGAAAATCATCACGGGGTGGTGCGCATTGTATGGGTGTGTGTTACATTACATTCACTAGTAGGAGTGAGAAAAACATCACGGGGTGGTGCGCATTGTATGGGTGTGTGTTACATTACATTCACTAGTAGGAGTGAGAAAAACATCACGGGGTGGTGCGCATTGTATGGGTGTGTGTTACATTACATTCACTAGTAGGAGTGAGAAAAACATCACGGGGTGGTGCGCATTGTATGGGTGTGTGTTACATTACATTCACTAGTAGGAGTGAGAAAAACATCACGGGGTGGTGCGCATTGTATGGGTGTGTGTTACATTACATTCACTACTAGGAGTGAGAAAAACATCACGGTGTGGTGCGCATAGTATGGGTGTGTGTTACATTAGATTCACTAGTAGGAGTGAGAAAAACATCACGGGGTGGTGCGCATTGTATGGGTGTGTGTTACATTAGATTCACTAGTAGGAGTGAGAAAAACATCACGGGGTGGTGCGCATTGTATGGGTGTGTGTTACATTAGATTCACTAGTAGGAGTGAGAAAAACATCACGGGGTGGTGCGCATTGTATGGGTGTGTGTTACATTACATTCACTAGTAGGAGTGAGAAAAACATCACGGGGTGGTGCGCATTGTGTGGGTGTGTGTTACATTACATTCACTAGTAGGAGTGAGAAAAACATCACGGGGTGGTGCGCATTGTATGGGTGTGTGTTACATTACACACACTAGTAGGAGTGAGAAAAACATCACGGGGTGGTGCGCATTGTATGGGTGTGTGTTACATTACATTCACTACTAGGAGTGAGAAAAACATCACGGGGTGGTGCGCATTGTATGTGTGTGTGTTACATTAGATTCACTACTAGGAGTGAGAAAAACATCACGGGGTGGTGCACATTGTATGGGTGTGTGTTACATTACATTCACTACTAGGAGTGAGAAAAACATCACGGGGTGGTGCGCATTGTATGGGTGTGTGTTACATTACATTCACTAGTAGGAGTGAGAAAAACATCACGGGGTGGTGCGCATTGTATGGGTGTGTGTTACATTACATTCACTAGTAGGAGTGAGAAAAACATCACGGGGTGGTGCGCATTGTATGGGTGTGTGTTACATTACATTCACTAGTAGGAGTGAGAAAAACATCACGGGGTGGTGCGCATTGTATGGGTGTGTGTTACATTACATTCACTAGTAGGAGTGAGAAAAACATCACGGGGTGGTGCGCATTGTATGGGTGTGTGTTACATTACATTCACTAGTAGGAGTGAGAAAAACATCACGGGGTGGTGCGCATTGTATGGGTGTGTGTTACATTACATTCACTACTAGGAGTGAGAAAAACATCACGGTGTGGTGCGCATAGTATGGGTGTGTGTTACATTAGATTCACTAGTAGGAGTGAGAAAAACATCACGGGGTGGTGCGCATTGTATGGGTGTGTGTTACATTAGATTCACTAGTAGGAGTGAGAAAAACATCACGGGGTGGTGCGCATTGTATGGGTGTGTGTTACATTAGATTCACTAGTAGGAGTGAGAAAAACATCACGGGGTGGTGCGCATTGTATGGGTGTGTGTTACATTACATTCACTAGTAGGAGTGAGAAAAACATCACGGGGTGGTGCGCATTGTGTGGGTGTGTGTTACATTACATTCACTAGTAGGAGTGAGAAAAACATCACGGGGTGGTGCGCATTGTATGGGTGTGTGTTACATTACATTCACTAGTAGGAGTGAGAAAAACATCACGGGGTGGTGCGCATTGTATGGGTGTGTGTTACATTACATTCACTACTAGGAGTGAGAAAAACATCACGGTGTGGTGCGCATAGTATGGGTGTGTGTTACATTAGATTCACTAGTAGGAGTGAGAAAAACATCACGGGGTGGTGCGCATTGTATGGGTGTGTGTTACATTAGATTCACTAGTAGGAGTGAGAAAAACATCACGGGGTGGTGCGCATTGTATGGGTGTGTGTTACATTAGATTCACTAGTAGGAGTGAGAAAAACATCACGGGGTGGTGCGCATTGTATGGGTGTGTGTTACATTACATTCACTAGTAGGAGTGAGAAAAACATCACGGGGTGGTGCGCATTGTATGGGTGTGTGTTACATTACATTCACTAGTAGGAGTGAGAAAAACATCACGGGGTGGTGCGCATTGTATGGGTGTGTGTTACATTACACACACTAGTAGGAGTGAGAAAAACATCACGGGGTGGTGCGCATTGTATGGGTGTGTGTTACATTACATTCACTACTAGGAGTGAGAAAAACATCACGGGGTGGTGCGCATTGTATGTGTGTGTGTTACATTAGATTCACTACTAGGAGTGAGAAAAACATCACGGGGTGGTGCACATTGTATGGGTGTGTGTTACATTACATTCACTACTAGGAGTGAGAAAAACATCACGGGGTGGTGCGCATTGTATGGGTGTGTGTTACATTACATTCACTAGTAGGAGTGAGAAAAACATCACGGGGTGGTGCGCATTGTATGGGTGTGTGTTACATTACATTCACTAGTAGGAGTGAGAAAAACATCACGGGGTGGTGCGCATTGTATGGGTGTGTGTTACATTACATTCACTAGGAGCAGTGAGAAAAGCATCACGGGATGGTGCGCATTGTATGGGTGTGTGTTACATTAGATTCACTAGTAGGAGTGAGAAAAACATCACGGGGTGGTGCGCATTGTATGGGTGTGTGTTACATTACATTCACTACTAGGAGTGAGAAAAACATCACGGGGTGGTGCGCATTGTATGTGTGTGTGTTACATTACATTCACTACTAGGAGTGAGAAAAACATCACGGGGTGGTGCGCATTGTATGGGTGTGTGTTACATTAGATTCACTAGTAGGAGTGAGAAAAACATCACGGTGTGGTGCGCATTGTATGGGTGTGTGTTACATTAGATTCACTAGTAGGAGTGAGAAAAACATCACGGGGTGGTGCGCATTGTATGGGTGTGTGTTACATTAGATTCACTAGTAGGAGTGAGAAAAACATCACGGGGTGGTGCGCATTGTATGGGTGTGTGTTACATTACATTCACTAGTAGGAGTGAGAAAAACATCACGGGGTGGTGCGCATTGTGTGGGTGTGTGTTACATTACATTCACTAGTAGGAGTGAGAAAAACATCACGGGGTGGTGCGCATTGTATGGGTGTGTGTTACATTACACACACTAGTAGGAGTGAGAAAAACATCACGGGGTGGTGCGCATAGTATGGGTGTGTGTTACATTAGATTCACTAGTAGGAGTGAGAAAAACATCACGGGGTGGTGCGCATTGTATGGGTGTGTGTTACATTACATTCACTAGTAGGAGTGAGAAAAACATCACGGGGTGGTGCGCATTGTATGGGTGTGTGTTACATTACATTCACTACTAGGAGTGAGAAAAACATCACGGTGTGGTGCGCATAGTATGGGTGTGTGTTACATTAGATTCACTAGTAGGAGTGAGAAAAACATCACGGGGTGGTGCGCATTGTATGGGTGTGTGTTACATTAGATTCACTAGTAGGAGTGAGAAAAACATCACGGGGTGGTGCGCATTGTATGGGTGTGTGTTACATTAGATTCACTAGTAGGAGTGAGAAAAACATCACGGGGTGGTGCGCATTGTATGGGTGTGTGTTACATTACATTCACTAGTAGGAGTGAGAAAAACATCACGGGGTGGTGCGCATTGTGTGGGTGTGTGTTACATTACATTCACTAGTAGGAGTGAGAAAAACATCACGGGGTGGTGCGCATTGTATGGGTGTGTGTTACATTACACACACTAGTAGGAGTGAGAAAAACATCACGGGGTGGTGCGCATTGTATGGGTGTGTGTTACATTACATTCACTACTAGGAGTGAGAAAAACATCACGGGGTGGTGCGCATTGTATGTGTGTGTGTTACATTAGATTCACTACTAGGAGTGAGAAAAACATCACGGGGTGGTGCGCATTGTATGGGTGTGTGTTACATTACATTCACTACTAGGAGTGAGAAAAACATCACGGGGTGGTGCGCATTGTATGGGTGTGTGTTACATTACATTCACTAGTAGGAGTGAGAAAAACATCACGGGGTGGTGCGCATTGTATGGGTGTGTGTTACATTACATTCACTAGTAGGAGTGAGAAAAACATCACGGGGTGGTGCGCATTGTATGGGTGTGTGTTACATTACATTCACTAGGAGCAGTGAGAAAAGCATCACGGGGTGGTGCGCATTGTATGGGTGTGTGTTACATTACATTCACTAGTAGGAGTGAGAAAAACATCACGGGGTGGTGCGCATTGTATGGGTGTGTGTTACATTAGATTCACTAGTAGGAGTGAGAAAAACATCACGGGGTGGTGCGCATTGTATGGGTGTGTGTTACATTACATTCACTACTAGGAGTGAGAAAAACATCACGGGGTGGTGCGCATTGTATGTGTGTGTGTTACATTACATTCACTACTAGGAGTGAGACAAACATCACGGGGTGGTGCGCATTGTATGGGTGTGTGTTACATTAGATTCACTAGTAGGAGTGAGAAAAACATCACGGTGTGGTGCGCATTGTATGGGTGTGTGTTACATTAGATTCACTAGTAGGAGTGGGAAAAACATCACGGGGTTGTGCGCATTGTATGGGTGTGTGTTACATTAGATTCACTAGTAGGAGTGAGAAAAACATCACGGGGTGGTGCGCATTGTATGGGTGTGTGTTACATTACATTCACTAGTAGGAGTGAGAAAAACATCACGGGGTGGTGCGCATTGTGTGGGTGTGTGTTACATTACATTCACTAGTAGGAGTGAGAAAAACATCACGGGGTGGTGCGCATTGTATGGGTGTGTGTTACATTACATTCACTACTAGGAGTGAGAAAAACATCACGGGGTGGTGCGCATTGTATGGGTGTGTGTTACATTACATTCACTAGTAGGAGTGAGAAAAACATCACGGGGTGGTGCGCATTGTATGGGTGTGTGTTACATTACATTCACTAGTAGGAGTGAGAAAAACATCACGGGGTGGTGCGCATTGTATGGGTGTGTGTTACATTACATTCACTAGTAGGAGTGAGAAAAACATCACGGGGTGGTGCGCATTGTATGGGTGTGTGTTACATTACATTCACTAGGAGCAGTGAGAAAAGCATCACGGGGTGGTGCGCATTGTATGGGTGTGTGTTACATTACATTCACTAGTAGGAGTGAGAAAAACATCACGGGGTGGTGCGCATTGTATGGGTGTGTGTTACATTAGATTCACTAGTAGGAGTGAGAAAAACATCACGGGGTGGTGCGCATTGTATGGGTGTGTGTTACATTACATTCACTACTAGGAGTGAGAAAAACATCACGGGGTGGTGCGCATTGTATGTGTGTGTGTTACATTACATTCACTACTAGGAGTGAGAAAAACATCACGGGGTGGTGCGCATTGTATGGGTGTGTGTTACATTAGATTCACTAGTAGGAGTGAGAAAAACATCACGGGGTGGTGCGCATTGTATGGGTGTGTGTTACATTAGATTCACTAGTAGGAGTGAGAAAAACATCACGGGGTGGTGCGCATTGTATGGGTGTGTGTTACATTACATTCACTAGTAGGAGTGAGAAAAACATCACGGGCTGGTGCGCATTGTATGGGTGTGTGTTACATTACATTCACTAGTAGGAGTGAGAAAAACATCACGGGCTGGTGCGCATCGTTTGGGTGTGTGTTACATTACATTCACTAGTAGGAGTGAGAAAAACATCACGGGGTGGTGCGCATTGTATGGGTGTGTGTTACATTAGATTCACTAGCAGGAGTGAGAAAAACATCACGGGGTGGTGCGCATTGTATGGGTGTGTGTTACATTACATTCACTAGCAGGAGTGAGAAAAACATCACGAGGTGGTGCGCATTGTTTGGGTGTGTGTTACATTACATTCACTAGCAGGAGTGAGAAAAACATCACGGGGTGGTACGCATTGTATCGGTGTGTCTTACATTACATTCACTAGCAGGAGTAAGAAAAACATCACGGGGTGGTGCGCATTGTATGGTTGTGTGTTACATTACATTCACTAGCAGGAGTGAGAAAAACATCACGGGGTGGTGCGCATTGTATGGGTGTGTGTTACATTACATTCACTAGCAGGAGTGAGAAAAACATCACGGGGTGGTGCGCATTGTATGGGTGTGTGTTACATTACATTCACTAGCAGGAGTGAGAAAAACATCACGGGGTGGTGCGCATTGTATGGGTGTGTGTTACATTACATTCACTAGCAGGAGTGAGAAAAACATCACGGGGTGGTGCGCATTGTATGGGTGTGTGTTACATTACATTCACTAGCAGGAGTGAGAAAAACATCACGGGGTGGTGCGCATTGTATGGGTGTGTGTTACATTACATTCACTAGTAGGAGTGAGAAAAACATCACCGGGTGGTGCGCATTGTATGGGTGTGTGTTACATTACATTCACTAGTAGGAGTGAGAAAAACATCACGGGGTGGTGCGCATTGTATGGGTGTGTGTTACATTAGATTCACTAGTAGGAGTGAGAAAAACATCACGGGGTGTTGCGCATTGTATGGGTGTGTGTTACATTACATTCACTAGTAGGAGTGAGAAAAACATCACGGGGTGGTGTGCATTGTATGGGTGTGTGTTACATTACATTCACTAGTAGGAGTGAGAAAAACATCACGGGGTGGTGCGCATTGTTTGGGTGTGTGTTACATTACATTCACTAGCAGGAGTGAGAAAAACATCACGGGGTGGTGCGCATTGTATGGGTGTGTGTTACATTACATTCTCTAGCAGGAGTGAGAAAAACATCACGGGGTGGTGCGCATTGTATGGGTGTGTGTTACATTAGATTCACTAGCAGGAGTGAGAAAAACATCACGGGGTGGTGCGCATTGTATGGGTGTGTGTTACATTAGATTCACTAGCAGGAGTGAGAAAAACATCACGGGGTGGTGCGCATTGTATGGGTGTGTGTTACATTAGATTCACTAGCAGGAGTGAGAAAAACATCACGGGGTGGTGCGCATTGTATGGGTGTGTGTTACATTAGATTCACTAGTAGGAGTGAGAAAAACATCACGGGGTGGTGCGCATTGTATGGGTGTGTGTTACATTAGATTCACTAGTAGGAGTGAGAAAAACATCACGGGGTGGTGCGCATTGTATGGGTGTGTGTTACATTAGATTCACTAGTAGGAGTGAGAAAAACATCACGGGGTGGTGCGCATTGTATGGGTGTGTGTTACATTAGATTCACTAGTAGGAGTGAGAAAAACATCACGGGGTGGTGCGCATTGTATGGGTGTGTGTTACATTACATTCACTAGTAGGAGTGAGAAAAACATCACGGGGTGGTGCGCATTGTATGGGTGTGTGTTACATTACATTCACTAGTAGGAGTGAGAAAAACATCACGGGGTGGTGCGCATTGTATGGGTGTGTGTTACATTAGATTCACTAGTAGGAGTGAGAAAAACATCACGGGGTGGTGCGCATTGTATGGGTGTGTGTTACATTAGATTCACTAGTAGGAGTGAGAAAAACATCACGGGGTGGTGCGCATTGTATGTGTGTGTGTTACATTAGATTCACTACTAGGAGTGAGAAAAACATCATGGGGTGGTGCGCATTGTATGGGTGTGTGTTACATTACATTCACTACTAGGAGTGAGAAAAACATCACGGGGTGGTGCGCATTGTATGGGTGTGTGTTACATTACATTCACTAGTAGGAGTGAGAAAAACATCACGGGGTGGTGCGCATTGTATGGGTGTGTGTTACATTAGATTCACTAGTAGGAGTGAGAAAAACATCACGGGGTGGTGCGCATTGTATGGGTGTGTGTTACATTACATTCACTAGGAGCAGTGAGAAAAGCATCACGGGGTGGTGCGCATTGCATGGGTGTGTGTTACATTACATTCACTAGTAGGAGTGAGAAAAACATCACGGGGTGGTGCGCATTGTATGGGTGTGTGTTACATTAGATTCACTAGTAGGAGTGAGAAAAACATCACGGGGTGGTGCGCATTGTATGGGTGTGTGTTACATTACATTCATTACTAGGAGTGAGAAAAACATCACGGGGTGGTGCGCATTGTATGTGTGTGTGTTACATTACATTCACTACTAGGAGTGAGAAAAACATCACGGGGTGGTGCGCATTGTATGGGTGTGTGTTACATTAGATTCACTAGTAGGAGTGAGAAAAACATCACGGGGTGGTGCGCATTTTATGGGTGTGTGTTACATTAGATTCACTAGTAGGAGTGAGAAAAACATCACGGGGTGGTGCGCATTGTATGGGTGTGTGTTACATTACATTCACTAGTAGGAGTGAGAAAAACATCACGGGCTGGTGCGCATTGTATGGGTGTGTGTTACATTACATTCACTAGTAGGAGTGAGAAAAACATCACGGGCTGGTTCGCATTGTTTGGGTGTGTGTTACATTACATTCACGAGTAGGAGTGAGAAAAACATCACGGGGTGGTGCGCATTGTATGGGTGTGTGTTACATTAGATTCACTAGTAGGAGTGAGAAAACATCACGGGGTGGTGCGCATTGTATGGGTGTGTGTTACATTACATTCACTAGCAGGAGTGAGAAAAACATCACGGGGTGGTGCGCATTGTTTGGGTGTGTGTTACATTACATTCACTAGCAGGAGTGAGAAAAACATCACGGGGTGGTACGCATTGTATCGGTGTGTGTTACATTACATTCACTAGCAGGAGTGAGAAAAACATCACGGGGTGGTGCGCATTGTATGGGTGTGTGTTACATTACATTCACTAGCAGGAGTGAGAAAAACATCACGGTGTGGTGCGCATTGTATGGGTGTGTGTTACATTACATTCACTAGCAGGAGTGAGAAAAACATCACGGTGTGGTGTGCATTGTATGGGTGTGTGTTACATTACATTCACTAGCAGGAGTGAGAAAAACATCACGGGCTGGTGCGCATTGTATGGGTGTGTGTTACATTACATTCACTAGCAGGAGTGAGAAAAACATCACGGGGTGGTGCGCATTGTATGGGTGTGTGTTACATTACATTCACTAGCAGGAGTGAGAAAAACATCACGGGGTGGTGCGCATTGTATGGGTGTGTGTTACATTACATTCACTAGTAGGAGTGGGAAAAACATCACGGGGTGGTGCGCATTGTATGGGTGTGTGTTACATTACATTCACTAGTAGGAGTGAGAAAAACATCACGGGGTGGTGCGCATTGTATGGGTGTGTGTTACATTACATTCACTAGTAGGAGTGAGAAAAACATCACGGGGTGGTGCGCATTGTATGGGTGTGTGTTACATTACATTCACTAGTAGGAGTGAGAAAAACATCACGGGGTGGTGCGCATTGTATGGGTGTGTGTTACATTACATTCACTAGTAGGAGTGAGAAAAACATCACGGGGTGGTGCGCATTGCATGGGTGTGTGTTACATTACATTCACTAGTAGGAGTGAGAAAAACATCACGGGGTGGTGCGCATTGTATGGGTGTGTGTTACATTACATTCACTAGTAGGAGTGAGAAAAACATCACGGGGTGGTGCGCATTGTATGGGTGTGTGTTACATTAGATTCACTAGTAGGAGTGAGAAAAACATCACGGGGTGGTGCGCATTGTATGGGTGTGTGTTACATTACATTCACTAGTAGGAGTGAGAAAAACATCACGGGGTGGTGTGCATTGTATGGGTGTGTGTTACATTTCATTCACTAGTAGGAGTGTGAAAAACATCACGGGGTGGTGCGCATTGTTTGGGTGTGTGTTACATTACATTCACTAGCAGGAGTGAGAAAAACATCACGGGGTGGTGCGCATTGTATGGGTGTGTGTTACATTACATTCACTAGCAGGAGTGAGAAAAACATCACGGGGTGGTGCGCATTGTATGGGTGTGTGTTACATTACATTCACTAGCAGGAGTGAGAAAAACATCACGGGGTGGTGCGCATTGTATGGGTGTGTGTTACATTAGATTCACTAGCAGGAGTGAGAAAAACATCACGGGGTGGTGCGCATTGTATGGGTGTGTGTTACATTAGATTCACTAGCAGGAGTGAGAAAAACATCACCGGGTGGTGCGCATTGTATGGGTGTGTGTTACATTAGATTCACTAGTAGGAGTGAGAAAAACATCACGGGGTGGTGCGCATTGTATGGGTGTGTGTTACATTACATTCACTAGTAGGAGTGAGAAAAACATCACGGGGTGGTGCGCATTGTATGGGTGTGTGTTACATTAGATTCACTACTAGGAGTGAGAAAAACATCACGGGGTGGTGCGCATTGTATGTGTGTGTGTTACATTACATTCACTAGTAGGAGTGAGAAAAACATCACGGGGTGGTGCGCATTGTATGGGTGTGTGTTACATTACATTCACTAGTAGGAGTGAGAAAAACATCACGGGGTGGTGCGCATTGTATGGGTGTGTGTTACATTACATTCACTAGTAGGAGTGAGAAAAACATCACGGGGTGGTGCGCATTGTATGGGTGTGTGTTACATTACATTCACTAGTAGGAGTGAGAAAAACATCACGGGGTGGTGCGCATTGTATGTGTGTGTGTTACATTACATTCACTACTAGGAGTGAGAAAAACATCATCGGGTGGTGCGCATTGTATGGGTGTGTGTTACATTAGATTCACTAGTAGGAGTGAGAAAAACATCACGGGGTGGTGCGCATTGTTTGGGTGTGTGTTACATTACATTCACTAGTAGGAGTGAGAAAAACATCACGGGGTGGTGCGCATTGTATGGGTGTGTGTTACATTACATTCACTAGTAGGAGTGAGAAAAACATCACGGGGTGGTGCGCATTGTATGGGTGTGTGTTACATTAGATTCACTAGTAGGAGTGAGAAAAACATCACGGGGTGGTGCGCATTGTATGGGTGTGTGTTACATTACATTCACTAGTAGGAGTGAGAAAAACATCACAGGGTGGTGCGCATTGTATGGGTGTGTGTTACATTACATTCACTACTAGGAGTGAGAAAAACATCACGGGGTGGTGCGCATTGTATGGGTGTGTGTTACATTTCATTCACTAGCAGGAGTGAGAAAAACATCACGGGGTGGTGCGCATTGTATGGGTGTGTGTTACATTACATTCACTAGCAGGAGTGAGAAAAACATCACGGGGTGGTGCGCATTGTATGGGTGTGTGTTACATTACATTCACTAGCAGGAGTGAGAAAAACATCACGGGGTGGTGCGCATTGTATGGGTGTGTGTTACATTACATTCACTAGCAGGAGTGAGAAAAACATCACGGGGTGGTGCGCATTGTATCGTGTGTGTTACATTACATTCACTACTAGGAGTGAGAAAAACATCACGGGGTGGTGCGCATTGTATGGGTGTGTGTTACATTACATTCACTACTAGGAGTGAGAAAAACATCACGCGGTGGTGCGCATTGTATGGGTGTGTGTTACATTACATTCACTAGTAGGAGTGAGAAAAACATCACGGGGTGGTGCGCATTGTATGGGTGTGTGTTACATTAGATTCACTAGTAGGAGTGAGAAAAACATCACGGGGTGGTGCGCATTGTATGGGTGTGTGTTACATTAGATTCACTAGTAGGAGTGAGAAAAACATCACGGGGTGGTGCGCATTGTATGGGTGTGTGTTACATTACATTCACTAGTAGGAGTGAGAAAAACATCACGGGGTGGTGCGCATTGTGTGGGTGTGTGTTACATTACATTCACTAGTAGGAGTGAGAAAAACATCACGGGGTGGTGCGCATTGTATGGGTCTGTGTTACATTACACACACTAGTAGGAGTGAGAAAAACATCACGGGGTGGTGCGCATTGTATGGGTGTGTGTTACATTACATTCACTACTAGGAGTGAGAAAAACATCACGGGGTGGTGCGCATTGTATGGGTGTGTGTTACATTACATTCACTAGTAGGAGTGAGAAAAACATCATGGGGTGGTGCGCATTGTATGGGTGTGTGTTACATTACATTCACTAGGAGCAGTGAGAAAAGCATCACGGGGTGGTGCGCATTGCATGGGTGTGTGTTACATTACATTCACTAGTAGGAGTGAGAAAAACATCACGGGGTGGTGCGCATTGTATGGGTGTGTGTTACATTAGATTCACTAGTAGGAGTGAGAAAAACATCACGGGGTGGTGCGCATTGTATGGGTGTGTGTTACATTACATTCACTAGTAGGAGTGAGAAAAACATCACGGGGTGGTGCGCATTGTATGTGTGTGTGTTACATTACATTCACTACTAGGAGTGAGAAAAACATCACGGGGTGGTGCGCATTGTATGGGTGTGTGTTACATTAGATTCACTAGTAGGAGTGAGAAAAACATCACGGGGTGGTGCGCATTTTATGGGTGTGTGTTACATTAGATTCACTAGTAGGAGTGAGAAAAACATCACGGGGTGGTGCGCATTGTATGGGTGTGTGTTACATTAGATTCACTAGTAGGAGTGAGAAAAACATCACGGGGTGGTGCGCATTGTATGGGTGTGTGTTACATTACATTCACTAGTAGGAGTGAGAAAAACATCACGGGCTGGTTCGCATTGTTTGGGTGTGTGTTACATTACATTCACGAGTAGGAGTGAGAAAAACATCACGGGGTGGTGCGCATTGTATGGGTGTGTGTTACATTAGATTCACTAGTAGGAGTGAGAAAACATCACGGTGTGGTGCGCATTGTATGGGTGTGTGTTACATTACATTCACTAGCAGGAGTGAGAAAAACATCACGGGGTGGTGCGCATTGTTTGGGTGTGTGTTACATTACATTCACTAGCAGGAGTGAGAAAAACATCACGGGGTGGTACGCATTGTATCGGTGTGTGTTACATTACATTCACTAGCAGGAGTGAGAAAAACATCACGGGGTGGTGCGCATTGTATGGGTGTGTGTTACATTACATTCACTAGCAGGAGTGAGAAAAACATCACGGTGTGGTGCGCATTGTATGGGTGTGTGTTACATTACATTCACTAGCAGGAGTGAGAAAAACATCACGGGGTGGTGCGCATTGTATGGGTGTGTGTTACATTACATTCACTAGCAGGAGTGAGAAAAACATCACGGGGTGGTGCGCATTGTATGGGTGTGTGTTACATTACATTCACTAGCAGGAGTGAGAAAAACATCACGGGGTGGTGCGCATTGTATGGGTGTGTGTTACATTACATTCACTAGCAGGAGTGAGAAAAACATCACGGGGTGGTGCGCATTGTATGGGTGTGTGTTACATTACATTCACTAGTAGGAGTGAGAAAAACATCACGGGGTGGTGCGCATTGTATGGGTGTGTGTTACATTACATTCACTAGTAGGAGTGAGAAAAACATCACGGGGTGGTGCGCATTGTATGGGTGTGTGTTACATTACATTCACTAGTAGGAGTGAGAAAAACATCACGGGGTGGTGCGCATTGTATGGGTGTGTGTTACATTACATTCACTAGTAGGAGTGAGAAAAACATCACGGGGTGGTGCGCATTGCATGGGTGTGTGTTACATTACATTCACTAGTAGGAGTGAGAAAAACATCACGGGGTGGTGCGCATTGTATGGGTGTGTGTTACATTACATTCACTAGTAGGAGTGAGAAAAACATCACGGGGTGGTGCGCATTGTATGGGTGTGTGTTACATTACATTCACTAGTAGGAGTGAGAAAAACATCACGGGGTGGTGCGCATTGTATGGGTGTGTGTTACATTACATTCACTAGTAGGAGTGAGAAAAACATCACGGGGTGGTGTGCATTGTATGGGTGTGTGTTACATTACATTCACTAGTAGGAGTGAGAAAAACATCACGGGGTGGTGCGCATTGTTTGGGTGTGTGTTACATTACATTCACTAGCAGGAGTGAGAAAAACATCACGGGGTGGTGCGCATTGTATGGGTGTGTGTTACATTACATTCACTAGCAGGAGTGAGAAAAACATCACGGGGTGGTGCGCATTGTATGGGTGTGTGTTACATTAGATTCACTAGCAGGAGTGAGAAAAACATCACGGGGTGGTGCGCATTGTATGGGTGTGTGTTACATTAGATTCACTAGCAGGAGTGAGAAAAACATCACGGGGTGGTGCGCATTGTATGGGTGTGTGTTACATTAGATTCACTAGCAGGAGTGAGAAAAACATCACTGGGTGGTGCGCATTGTATGGGTGTGTGTTACATTAGATTCACTAGCAGGAGTGAGAAAAACATCACGGGGTGGTGCGCATTGTATGGGTGTGTGTTACATTACATTCACTAGTAGGAGTGAGAAAAACATCACGGGGTGGTGCGCATTGTATGGGTGTGTGTTACATTAGATTCACTACTAGGAGTGAGAAAAACATCACGGGGTGGTGCGCATTGTATGTGTGTGTGTTACATTACATTCACTAGTAGGAGTGAGAAAAACATCACGGGGTGGTGCGCATTGTATGGGTGTGTGTTACATTACATTCACTAGTAGGAGTGAGAAAAACATCACGGGGTGGTGCGCATTGTATGGGTGTGTGTTACACTACATTCACTAGTAGGAGTGAGAAAAACATCACGGGGTGGTGCGCATTGTATGGGTGTGTGTTACATTACATTCACTAGTAGGAGTGAGAAAAACATCACGGGGTGGTGCGCATTGTATGTGTGTGTGTTACATTACATTCACTACTAGGAGTGAGAAAAACATCACCGGGTGGTGCGCATTGTATGGGTGTGTGTTACATTAGATTCACTAGTAGGAGTGAGAAAAACATCACGGGGTGGTGCGCATTGTTTGGGTGTGTGTTACATTAGATTCACTAGTAGGAGTGAGAAAAACATCACGGGGTGGTGCGCATTGTATGGGTGTGTGTTACATTACATTCACTAGTAGGAGTGAGAAAAACATCACGGGGTGGTGCGCATTGTATGGGTGTGTGTTACATTAGATTCACTAGTAGGAGTGAGAAAAACATCACGGGGTGGTGCGCATTGTATGGGTGTGTGTTACATTACATTCACTAGTAGGAGTGAGAAAAACATCACGGGGTGGTGCGCATTGTATGGGTGTGTGTTACATTACATTCACTAGTAGGAGTGAGAAAAACATCACGGGGTGGTGCGCATTGTATGGGTGTGTGTTACATTTCATTCACTAGCAGGAGTGAGAAAAACATCACGGGGTGGTGCGCATTGTATGGGTGTGTGTTACATTACATTCACTAGCAGGAGTGAGAAAAACATCACGGGGTGGTGCGCATTGTATGGGTGTGTGTTACATTACATTCACTAGCAGGAGTGAGAAAAACATCACGGGGTGGTGCGCATTGTATGGGTGTGTGTTACATTACATTCACTAGCAGGAGTGAGAAAAACATCACGGGGTGGTGCGCATTGTATGGGTGTGTGTTACATTACATTCACTACTAGGAGTGAGAAAAACATCACGGGGTGGTGCGCATTGTATGGGTGTGTGTTACATTACATTCACTACTAGGAGTGAGAAAAACATCACGCGGTGGTGCGCATTGTATGGGTGTGTGTTACATTACATTCACTAGTAGGAGTGAGAAAAACATCACGGGGTGGTGCGCATTGTATGGGTGTGTGTTACATTAGATTCACTAGTAGGAGTGAGAAAAACATCACGGGGTGGTGCGCATTGTATGGGTGTGTGTTACATTAGATTCACTAGTAGGAGTGAGAAAAACATCACGGGGTGGTGCGCATTGTATGGGTGTGTGTTACATTACATTCACTAGTAGGAGTGAGAAAAACATCACGGGGTGGTGCGCATTGTGTGGGTGTGTGTTACATTACATTCACTAGTAGGAGTGAGAAAAACATCACGGGGTGGTGCGCATTGTATGGGTGTGTGTTACATTACACACACTAGTAGGAGTGAGAAAAACATCACTGGGTGGTGCGCATTGTATGGGTGTGTGTTACATTACATTCACTACTAGGAGTGAGAAAAACATCACGGGGTGGTGCGCATTGTATGTGTGTGTGTTACATTACATTCACTAGGAGCAGTGAGAAAAACATCACGGGGTGGTGCGCATTGTATGGGTGTGTGTTACATTACATTCACTAGTAGGAGTGAGAAAAACATCACGGGGTGGTGCGCATTGTATGGGTGTGTGTTACATTACATTCACTAGTAGGAGTGAGAAAAACATCACGGGGTGGTGCGCATTGTATGGGTGTGTGTTACATTACATTCACTACTAGGAGTGAGAAAAACATCACGGTGTGGTGCGCATAGTATGGGTGTGTGTTACATTAGATTCACTAGTAGGAGTGAGAAAAACATCACGGGGTGGTGCGCATTGTATGGGTGTGTGTTACATTAGATTCACTAGTAGGAGTGAGAAAAACATCACGGGGTGGTGCGCATTGTATGGGTGTGTGTTACATTAGATTCACTAGTAGGAGTGAGAAAAACATCACGGGGTGGTGCGCATTGTATGGGTGTGTGTTACATTACATTCACTAGTAGGAGTGAGAAAAACATCACGGGGTGGTGCGCATTGTGTGGGTGTGTGTTACATTACATTCACTAGTAGGAGTGAGAAAAACATCACGGGGTGGTGCGCATTGTATGGGTGTGTGTTACATTACACACACTAGTAGGAGTGAGAAAAACATCACGGGGTGGTGCGCATTGTATGGGTGTGTGTTACATTACATTCACTACTAGGAGTGAGAAAAACATCACGGGGTGGTGCGCATTGTATGTGTGTGTGTTACATTAGATTCACTACTAGGAGTGAGAAAAACATCACGGGGTGGTGCGCATTGTATGGGTGTGTGTTACATTACATTCACTACTAGGAGTGAGAAAAACATCACGGGGTGGTGCGCATTGTATGGGTGTGTGTTACATTACATTCACTAGTAGGAGTGAGAAAAACATCACGGGGTGGTGCGCATTGTATGGGTGTGTGTTACATTACATTCACTAGTAGGAGTGAGAAAAACATCACGGGGTGGTGCGCATTGTATGGGTGTGTGTTACATTACATTCACTAGGAGCAGTGAGAAAAGCATCACGGAGTGGTGCGCATTGTATGGGTGTGTGTTACATTACATTCACTAGTAGGAGTGAGAAAAACATCACGGGGTGGTGCGCATTGTATGGGTGTGTGTTACATTAGATTCACTAGTAGGAGTGAGAAAAACATCACGGGGTGGTGCGCATTGTATGGGTGTGTGTTACATTACATTCACTAGCAGGAGTGAGAAAAACATCACGGGGTGGTGCGCATTGTATGGGTGTGTGTTACATTACATTCACTAGCAGGAGTGAGAAAAACATCACGGGGTGGTGCGCATTGTATGGGTGTGTGTTACATTACATTCACTAGCAGGAGTGAGAAAAACATCACGGGGTGGTGCGCATTGTATGGGTGTGTGTTACATTACATTCACTACTAGGAGTGAGAAAAACATCACGGGGTGGTGCGCATTGTATGGGTGTGTGTTACATTACATTCACTACTAGGAGTGAGAAAAACATCACGCGGTGGTGCGCATTGTATGGGTGTGTGTTACATTACATTCACTAGTAGGAGTGAGAAAAACATCACGGGGTGGTGCGCATTGTATGGGTGTGTGTTACATTAGATTCACTAGTAGGAGTGAGAAAAACATCACGGGGTGGTGCGCATTGTATGGGTGTGTGTTACATTAGATTCACTAGTAGGAGTGAGAAAAACATCACGGGGTGGTGCGCATTGTATGGGTGTGTGTTACATTACATTCACTAGTAGGAGTGAGAAAAACATCACGGGGTGGTGCGCATTGTGTGGGTGTGTGTTACATTACATTCACTAGTAGGAGTGAGAAAAACATCACGGGGTGGTGCGCATTGTATGGGTGTGTGTTACATTACACACACTAGTAGGAGTGAGAAAAACATCACTGGGTGGTGCGCATTGTATGGGTGTGTGTTACATTACATTCACTACTAGGAGTGAGAAAAACATCACGGGGTGGTGCGCATTGTATGTGTGTGTGTTACATTACATTCACTAGGAGCAGTGAGAAAAACATCACGGGGTGGTGCGCATTGTATGGGTGTGTGTTACATTACATTCACTAGTAGGAGTGAGAAAAACATCACGGGGTGGTGCGCATTGTATGGGTGTGTGTTACATTACATTCACTAGTAGGAGTGAGAAAAACATCACGGGGTGGTGCGCATTGTATGGGTGTGTGTTACATTACATTCACTACTAGGAGTGAGAAAAACATCACGGTGTGGTGCGCATAGTATGGGTGTGTGTTACATTAGATTCACTAGTAGGAGTGAGAAAAACATCACGGGGTGGTGCGCATTGTATGGGTGTGTGTTACATTAGATTCACTAGTAGGAGTGAGAAAAACATCACGGGGTGGTGCGCATTGTATGGGTGTGTGTTACATTAGATTCACTAGTAGGAGTGAGAAAAACATCACGGGGTGGTGCGCATTGTATGGGTGTGTGTTACATTACATTCACTAGTAGGAGTGAGAAAAACATCACGGGGTGGTGCGCATTGTGTGGGTGTGTGTTACATTACATTCACTAGTAGGAGTGAGAAAAACATCACGGGGTGGTGCGCATTGTATGGGTGTGTGTTACATTACACACACTAGTAGGAGTGAGAAAAACATCACGGGGTGGTGCGCATTGTATGGGTGTGTGTTACATTACATTCACTACTAGGAGTGAGAAAAACATCACGGGGTGGTGCGCATTGTATGTGTGTGTGTTACATTAGATTCACTACTAGGAGTGAGAAAAACATCACGGGGTGGTGCGCATTGTATGGGTGTGTGTTACATTACATTCACTACTAGGAGTGAGAAAAACATCACGGGGTGGTGCGCATTGTATGGGTGTGTGTTACATTACATTCACTAGTAGGAGTGAGAAAAACATCACGGGGTGGTGCGCATTGTATGGGTGTGTGTTACATTACATTCACTAGTAGGAGTGAGAAAAACATCACGGGGTGGTGCGCATTGTATGGGTGTGTGTTACATTACATTCACTAGGAGCAGTGAGAAAAGCATCACGGAGTGGTGCGCATTGTATGGGTGTGTGTTACATTACATTCACTAGTAGGAGTGAGAAAAACATCACGGGGTGGTGCGCATTGTATGGGTGTGTGTTACATTAGATTCACTAGTAGGAGTGAGAAAAACATCACGGGGTGGTGCGCATTGTATGGGTGTGTGTTACATTACATTCACTACTAGGAGTGAGAAAAACATCACGGGGTGGTGCGCATTGTATGTGTGTGTGTTACATTACATTCACTACTAGGAGTGAGACAAACATCACGGGGTAGTGCGCATTGTATGGGTGTGTGTTACATTAGATTCACTAGTAGGAGTGAGAAAAACATCACGGTGTGGTGCGCATTGTATGGGTGTGTGTTACATTAGATTCACTAGTAGGAGTGAGAAAAACATCACGGGGTGGTGCGCATTGTATGGGTGTGTGTTACATTAGATTCACTAGTAGGAGTGAGAAAAACATCACGGGGTGGTGCGCATTGTATGGGTGTGTGTTACATTACATTCACTAGTAGGAGTGAGAAAAACATCACGGGGTGGTGCGCATTGTGTGGGTGTGTGTTACATTACATTCACTAGTAGGAGTGAGAAAAACATCACGGGGTGGTGCGCATTGTATGGGTGTGTGTTACATTACATTCACTACTAGGAGTGAGAAAAACATCACGGGGTGGTGCGCATTGTATGGGTGTGTGTTACATTACATTCACTAGTAGGAGTGAGAAAAACATCACGGGGTGGTGCGCATTGTATGGGTGTGTGTTACATTACATTCACTAGTAGGAGTGAGAAAAACATCACGGGGTGGTGCGCATTGTATGGGTGTGTGTTACATTACATTCACTAGGAGCAGTGAGAAAAGCATCACGGGGTGGTGCGCATTGTATGGGTGTGTGTTACATTACATTCACTAGTAGGAGTGAGAAAAACATCACGGGGTGGTGCGCATTGTATGGGTGTGTGTTACATTAGATTCACTAGTAGGAGTGAGAAAAACATCACGGGGTGGTGCGCATTGTATGGGTGTGTGTTACATTACATTCACTACTAGGAGTGAGAAAAACATCACGGGGTGGTGCGCATTGTATGTGTGTGTGTTACATTACATTCACTACTAGGAGTGAGAAAAACATCACGGGGTGGTGCGCATTGTATGGGTGTGTGTTACATTAGATTCACTAGTAGGAGTGAGAAAAACATCACGGGGTGGTGCGCATTGTATGGGTGTGTGTTACATTAGATTCACTAGTAGGAGTGAGAAAAACATCACGGGGTGGTGCGCATTGTATGGGTGTGTGTTACATTACATTCACTAGTAGGAGTGAGAAAAACATCACGGGCTGGTGCGCATTGTATGGGTGTGTGTTACATTACATTCACTAGTAGGAGTGAGAAAAACATCACGGGCTGGTGCGCATCGTTTGGGTGTGTGTTACATTACATTCACTAGTAGGAGTGAGAAAAACATCACGGGGTGGTGCGCATTGTATGGGTGTGTGTTACATTAGATTCACTAGCAGGAGTGAGAAAAACATCACGGGGTGGTGCGCATTGTATGGGTGTGTGTTACATTACATTCACTAGCAGGAGTGAGAAAAACATCACGGGGTGGTGCGCATTGTTTGGGTGTGTGTTACATTACATTCACTAGCAGGAGTGAGAAAAACATCACGGGGTGGTACGCATTGTATCGGTGTGTCTTACATTACATTCACTAGCAGGAGTAAGAAAAACATCACGGGGTGGTGCGCATTGTATGGTTGTGTGTTACATTACATTCACTAGCAGGAGTGAGAAAAACATCACGGGGTGGTGCGCATTGTATGGGTGTGTGTTACATTACATTCACTAGCAGGAGTGAGAAAAACATCACGGGGTGGTGCGCATTGTATGGGTGTGTGTTACATTACATTCACTAGCAGGAGTGAGAAAAACATCACGGGGTGGTGCGCATTGTATGGGTGTGTGTTACATTACATTCACTAGCAGGAGTGAGAAAAACATCACGGGGTGGTGCGCATTGTATGGGTGTGTGTTACATTACATTCACTAGCAGGAGTGAGAAAAACATCACGGGGTGGTGCGCATTGTATGGGTGTGTGTTACATTACATTCACTAGTAGGAGTGAGAAAAACATCACGGGGTGGTGCGCATTGTATGGGTGTGTGTTACATTACATTCACTAGTAGGAGTGAGAAAAACATCACGGGGTGGTGCGCATTGTATGGGTGTGTGTTACATTAGATTCACTAGTAGGAGTGAGAAAAACATCACGGGGTGTTGCGCATTGTATGGGTGTGTGTTACATTACATTCACTACTAGGAGTGAGAAAAACATCACGGGGTGGTGCGCATTGTTTGGGTGTGTGTTACATTACATTCACTAGTAGGAGTGAGAAAAACATCACGGGGTGGTGCGCATTGTATGGGTGTGTGTTACATTAGATTCACTAGCAGGAGTGAGAAAAACATCACGGGGTGGTGCGCATTGTATGGGTGTGTGTTACATTACATTCACTAGCAGGAGTGAGAAAAACATCACGGGGTGGTGCGCATTGTTTGGGTGTGTGTTACATTACATTCACTAGCAGGAGTGAGAAAAACATCACGGGGTGGTGCGCATTGTATCGGTGTGTGTTACATTACATTCACTGGCAGGAGTGAGAAAAACATCACGGGGTGGTGCGCATTGTATGGGTGTGTGTTACATTACATTCACTAGTAGGAGTGAGAAAAACATCACGGGGTGGTGCGCATTGTATGGGTGTGTGTTACATTACATTCACTAGTAGGAGTGAGAAAAACATCACGGGGTGGTGCGCATTGTATGGGTGTGTGTTACATTACATTCACTAGTAGGAGTGAGAAAAACATCACGGGGTGGTGCGCATTGCATGGGTGTGTGTTACATTACATTCACTACTAGGAGTGAGAAAAACATCACGGGGTGGTGCGCAATGTATGGGTGTGTGTTACATTAGATTCACTAGTAGGAGTGATAAAAACATCACGGGGTGGTGCGCATTGTATGGGTGTGTGTTACATTACATTCACTAGTAGGAGTGAGAAAAACATCACGGGGTGGTGCGCATTGTATGGGTGTGTGTTACATTACATTCACTACTAGGAGTGAGAAAAACATCACGGGGTGGTGCGCATTGTATGGGTGTGTGTTACATTACATTCACTAGTAGGAGTGAGAAAAACATCACGGGGTGGTGCGCATTGTATGGGTGTGTGTTACATTACATTCACTAGTAGGAGTGAGAAAAACATCACGGGGTGGTGCGCATTGTATGGGTGTGTGTTACATTAGATTCACTAGTAGGAGTGAGAAAAACATCACGGGGTGGTGCGCATTGTATGGGTGTGTGTTACATTAGATTCACTAGTAGGAGTGAGAAAAACATCACGGGGTGGTGCGCATTGTATGGGTGTGTGTTACACTACATTCACTAGTAGGAATGAGAAAAACATCACGGGGTGGTGCGCATTGTATGGGTGTGTGTTACATTACATTCACTAGTAGGAGTGAGAAAAACATCACGGGGTGGTGCGCATTGTATGGGTGTGTGTTACATTACATTCACTAGTAGGAGTGAGAAAAACATCACGGGGTGGTGCGCATTGTTTGGGTGTGTGTTACATTACATTCACTAGTAGGAGTGAGAAAAACATCACGGGGTGGTGTGCATTGTATGGGTGTGTGTTACATTAGATTCACTAGTAGGAGTGAGAAAAACATCACGGGGTGGTGCGCATTGTATGTGTGTGTGTTACATTACATTCACTAGTAGGAGTGAGAAAAACATCACGGGGTGGGCGCATTGTATGGGTGTGTGTTACATTACATTCACTAGTAGGAGTGAGAAAAACATCACGGGGTGGTGCGCATTGTTTGGGTGTGTGTTACATTACATTCACTAGCAGGAGTGAGAAAAACATCACGGGGTGGTGCGCATTATTTGGGTGTGTGTTACATTACATTCACTAGTAGGAGTGAGAAAAACATCACGGGGTGGTGCGCATTGTATGGGTGTGTGTTACATTACATTCACTAGTAGGAGTGAGAAAAACATCACGGGGTGGTGCGCATTGTATGGGTGTGTGTTACATTACATTCACTACTAGGAGTGAGAAAAACATCACGGTGTGGTGCGCATTGTATGGGTGTGTGTTACATTACATTCACTAGTAGGAGTGAGAAAAACATCACGGGGTGGTGCGCATTGTATGGGTGTGTGTTACATTACATTCACAAGTAGGAGTGAGAAAAACATCACGGGGTGGTGCGCATTGTATGGGTGTGTGTTACATTACATTCACTAGTAGGAGTGAGAAAAACATCACGGGGTGGTGCGCATTGTATGTGTGTGTGTTACATTAGATTCACTAGTAGGAGTGAGAAAAACATCACGGGGTGGTGCGCATTGTATGTGTGTGTGTTACATTAGATTCACTAGTAGGAGTGAGAAAAACATCACGGGGTGGTGCGCATTGTATGGGTGTGTTTTACATTTCATTCACTAGTAGGAGTGAGAAAAACATCACGGGGTGGTGCGCATTGTATGGGTGTGTGTTACATTAGATTCACTAGTAGGAGTGAGAAAAACATCACGGGGTGGTGCGCATCGTATGGGTGTGTGTTACATTACATTCACTAGTAGGAGTGAGAAAAACATCACGGTGTGGTGCGCATTGTATGGGTGTGTGTTACATTACATTCACGAGTAGGAGTGAGAAAAACATCACGGGGTGGTGCGCATTGTTTGGGTGTGTGTTACATTACATTCACTAGCAGGAGTGAGAAAAACATCACGGGGTGGTGCGCATTGTTTGGGTGTGTGTTACATTACATTCACTAGCAGGAGTGAGAAAAACATCACGGGGTGGTGCGCATTGTATGGGTGTGTGTTACATTACATTCACTAGTAGGAGTGAGAAAAACATCACGGGGTGGTGCGCATTGTATGGGTGTGTGTTACATTACATTCACTACTAGGAGTGAGAAAAACATCACGGTGTGGTGCGCATTGTATGGGTGTGTGTTACATTACATTCACTAGTAGGAGTGAGAAAAACATCACGGGGTGGTGCGCATTGTATGGGTGTGTGTTACATTACATTCACAAGTAGGAGTGAGAAAAACATCACGGGGTGGTGCGCATTGTATGGGTGTGTGTTACATTACATTCACTGGTAGCAGTGAGAAAAACATCACGGGGTGGTGCGCATTGTATGGGTGTGTGTTACATTAGATTCAATATTAGGAGAGAGAAAAACATCACGGGGTGGTGCGCATTGTATGTGTGTGTGTTACATTACATTCACTACTAGGTGTGAGAAAAACATCATGGGGTGGTGCGCATTGTATGGGTGTGTGTTACATTACATTCACTACTAGGAGTGAGAAAAACATCACGGGGTGGTGCGCATTGTATGTGTGTGTGTTACATTACATTCACTACTAGGAGTGAGAAAAACATCACGGGGTGGTGCGCATTGTATGGGTGTGTGTTACATTAGATTCACTAGTAGGAGTGAGAAAAACATCACGGGGTGGTGCGCATTGTATGGGTTTGTGTTACATTACATTCACTAGTAGGAGTGAGAAAAACATCACGGGGTGGTGCGCATTGTATGGGTGTGTGTTACATTACATTCACTAGTAGGAGTGAGAAAAACATCACGGGGTGGTGCGCATTGTCTGGGTGTGTGTTACATTACATTCACTAGTAGGAGTGAGAAAAACATCACGGGGTGGTGCGCATTGTATGGGTGTGTGTTACATTAGATTCACTAGTAGGAGTGAGAAAAACATCACGGGGTGGTGCGCATTGTATGGGTGTGTGTTACATTACATTCACTAGTAGGCGTGAGAAAAACATCACGGGGTGGTGCGCATTGTATGGGTGTGTGTTACATTACATTCACTAGTAGGAGTGAGAAAAACATCACGGGGTGGTGCGCATTGTATGGGTGTGTGTTACATTAGATTCACTAGTAGGAGTGAGAAAAACATCACGGGGTGGTGCGCATTGTATGGGTGTGTGTTACATTAGATTCACTAGTAGGAGTGAGAAAAACATCACGGGGTGGTGCGCATTGTATGTGTTTGTGTTACATTACATTCACTAGTAGGAGTGAGAAAAACATCACGGGGTGGTGCGCATTGTATGGGTGTGTGTTACATTAGATTCACTAGTAGGAGTGAGAAAAACATCACGGGGTGGTGCGCATTGTATGGGTGTGTGTTACATTAGATTCACTAGTAGGAGTGAGAAAAACATCACGGGGTGGTGCGCATTGTATGGGTGTGTGTTACATTACATTCACTAGTAGGAGTGAGAAAAACATCACGGGGTGGTGCGCATTGTATGGGTGTGTGTTACATTACATTCACTAGTAGGAGTGAGAAAAACATCACGGGGTGGTGCGCATTGTATGGGTGTGTGTTATATTACATTCACTAGTAGGAGTGAGAAAAACATCACGGGGTGGTGCGCATTGTTTGGGTGTGTGTTACATTACATTCACTACTAGGAGTGAGAAAAACATCACGGGGTGGTGCGCATTGTATGTGTGTGTGTTACATTACATTCACTACTAGGAGTGAGAAAAACATCACGGGGTGGTGCGCATTGTATGGGTGTCTGTTACATTAGATTCACTAGTAGGAGTGAGAAAAACATCACGGGGTGGTGCGCATTGTATGGGTTTGTGTTACATTACATTCACTAGTAGGAGTGAGAAAAACATCACGGGGTGGTGCGCATTGTATGGGTGTGTGTTACATTACATTCACTAGTAGGAGTGAGAAAAACATCACGGGGTGGTGTGCATTGTATGGCTGTGTGTTACATTACACTCACTACTAGCAGTGAGAAAAACATCACGGGGTGGTGCGCATTGTTTGGGTGTGTGTTACATTACATTCACTAGTAGGAGTGAGAAAAACATCACGGGGTGGTGCGCATGGTATGGGTGTGTGTTACATTAGATTCACTAGTAGGAGTGAGAAAAACATCACGGGGTGGTGCGCATTGTATGGGTGTGTGTTACATTACATTCACTAGTAGGAGTGAGAAAAACATCACGGGGTGGTGCGCATTGTATGGGTGTGTGTTACATTACATTCACTAGCAGGAGTGAGAAAAACATCACGGGGTGGTGCGCATTGTTTGTGTGTGTGTTACATTACATTCACTAGCAGGAGTGAGAAAAACATCACGGGGTGGTGCGCATTGTATGGGTGTGTGTTACATTACATTCACTACTAGGAGTGATAAAAACATCACGGGGTGGTGCGCATTGTTTGGGTGTGTGTTACATTACATTCACTAGTAGGAGTGAGAAAAACATCACAGGGTGGTGCGCATTGTATGTGTGTGTGTTACATTACATTCACTAGTAGGAGTGAGAAAAACAGCACGGGGTGGTGCGCATTGTATGGGTGTGTGTTACATTACATTCACTAGTAGGAGTGAGAAAAACATCACGGGGTGGTGCGCATTGTATGGGTGTGTGTTACATTACATTCACTAGCAGGAGTGAGAAAAACATCACGGGGTGGTGCGCATTGTTTGTGTGTGTGTTACATTACATTCACTAGCAGGAGTGAGAAAAACATCACGGGGTGGTGCGCATTGTATGGGTGTGTGTTACATTACATTCACTACTAGGAGTGATAAAAACATCACGGGGTGGTGCGCATTGTTTGGGTGTGTGTTACATTACATTCACTAGTAGGAGTGAGAAAAACATCACGGGGTGGTGCGCATTGTATGTGTGTGTGTTACATTACATTCACTAGTAGGAGTGAGAAAAACATCACGGGGTGGTGCGCATTGTATGGGTGTGTGTTACATTACATTCACTAGTAGGAGTGAGAAAAACATCACGGGGTGGTGCGCATTGTATGGGTGTGTGTTACATTACATTCACTAGTAGGAGTGAGAAAAACATCACGGGGTGGTGCGCATTGTATGGGTGTGTGTTACATTACATTCACTAGTAGGAGTGAGAAAAACATCACGGGGTGGTGCGCATTGTATGGGTGTGTGTTACATTACTTTCACTAGTAGGAGTGAGAAAAACATCACGGGGTGGTGCGCATTGTATGGGTGTGTGTTACATTACATTCACTACTAGGAGTGAGAAAAACATCACGGGGTGGTGCGCATTGTATGGGTGTGTGTTACATTACATTCACTACTAGGAGTGAGAAAAATATCACGGGGTGGTGCGCATTGTATGGGTGTGTGTTACATTACATTCACTACTAGGAGTGAGAAAAACATCATGGGGTGGTGCGCATTGTATCGGTGTGTGTTACATTACATTCACTACTAGGAGTGAGAAAAACATCACGGGGTGGTGCGCATTGTATGGGTGTGTGTTACATTACATTCACTACTAGGAGTGAGAAAAACATCACGGGGTGGTGCGCATTGTATGGGTGTGTGTTACATTACATTCACTAGTAGGAGTGAGAAAAACATCACGGGGTGGTGCGCATTGTATGTGTGTGTGTTACATTAGATTCACTAGTAGGAGTGAGAAAAACATCACGGGGTGGTGCGCATTGTATGGGTGTGTGTTACATTACATTCACTAGTAGGAGTGAGAAAAACATCACGGGGTGGTGCGCATTGTATGGGTGTGTGTTACATTACATTCACTAGTAGGAGTGAGAAAAACATCACGGGGTGGTGCGCATTGTATGGGTGTGTGTTACATTACATTCAATAGTAGGAGTGAGAAAAACATCACGGGGTGGTGCGCATTGTATGGGTGTGTGTTACATTACATTCACTAGTAGGAGTGAGAAAAACATCACTTGGTGGTGCGCATTGTATGGGTGTGTGTTACATTACATTCACTAGTAGGAGTGAGAAAAACATCACGGGGTGGTGCGCATTGTATGGGTGTGTGTTACATTACATTCACTACTAGGAGTGAGAAAAACATCACGGGGTGGTGCGCATTGTATGGGTGTGTGTTACATTACATTCACTACTAGGAGTGAGAAAAACATCACGGGGTGGTGCGCATTGTATGGGTGTGTGTTACATTACATTCACTACTAGGAGTGAGAAAAACATCACGGGGTGGTGCGCATTGTATGGGTGTGTGTTACATTAGATTCACTAGTAGGAGTGAGAAAAACATCACGGGGTGGTGTGCATTGTATGGGTGTGTGTTACATTAGATTCACTAGTAGGAGTGAGAAAAACATCACGGGGTGGTGCGCATTGTATGGGTGTGTGTTACATTACATTCACTAGTAGGAGTGAGAAAAACATCACGGGGTGGTGCGCATTGTATGGGTGTGTGTTACATTACATTCACTAGTAGGAGTGAGAAAAACATCACGGGGTGGTGCGCATTGTATGGGTCTGTGTTACATTACTTTCACTAGTAGGAGTGAGAAAAACATCACGGGGTGGTGCGCATTGTATCGGTGTGTGTTACATTACATTCACTAGTAGGAGTGAGAAAAACATCACGGGGTGGTGCGCATTGTATCGGTGTGTGTTACATTACATTCACTACTAGGAGTGAGAAAAACATCACGGGGTGGTGCGCATTGTATGGGTGTGTGTTACATTACATTCACTACTAGGAGTGAGAAAAACATCACGGGGTGGTGCGCATTGTATGGGTGTGTGTTACATTACATTCACTAGTAGGAGTGAGAAAAACATCACGGGGTGGTGCGCATTGTATGGGTGTGTGTTACATTACATTCACTAGTAGGAGTGAGAAAAACATCACTTGGTGGTGCGCATTGTATGGGTGTGTGTTACATTACATTCACTACTAGGAGTGAGAAAAACATCACGGGGTGGTGCGCATTGTATGGGTGTGTGTTACATTAGATTCACTAGTAGGAGTGAGAAAAACATCACGGGGTGGTGCGCATTGTATGGGTGTGTGTTACATTAGATTCACTAGTAGGAGTGAGAAAAACATCACGGGGTGGTGCGCATTGTATGGGTGTGTGTTACATTAGATTCACTAGTAGGAGTGAGAAAAACATCACGGGGTGGTGCGCATTGTATGGGTGTGTGTTACATTACATTCACTAGCAGGAGTGAGAAAAACATCACGGGGTGGTGCGCATTGTATGGGTGTGTGTTACATTACATTCACTAGCAGGAGTGAGAAAAACATCACGGGGTGGTGCGCATTGTATGGGTGTGTGTTACATTACATTCACTAGCAGGAGTGAGAAAAACATCACGGGGTGGTGCGCATTGTATGGGTGTGTGTTACATTACATTCACTAGCAGGAGTGAGAAAAACATCACGGGGTGGTGCGCATTGTATGGGTGTGTGTTACATTACATTCACTAGTAGGAGTGAGAAAAACATCACGGGGTGGTGCGCATTGTATGGGTGTGTGTTACATTACTTTCACTAGTAGGAGTGAGAAAAACATCACGGGGTGGTGCGCATTGTATGGGTGTGTGTTACATTACATTCACTACTAGGAGTGAGAAAAACATCACGGGGTGGTGCGCATTGTATGGGTGTGTGTTACATTACATTCACTACTAGGAGTGAGAAAAACATCACGGGGTGGTGCGCATTGTATAGGTGTGTGTTACATTACATTCACTACTAGGAGTGAGAAAAACATCACGGGGTGGTGCGCATTGTATGGGTGTGTGTTACATTACATTCACTACTAGGAGTGAGAAAAACATCACGGGGTGGTGCGCATTGTATGGGTGTGTGTTACATTACATTCACTAGTAGGAGTGAGAAAAACATCACGGGGTGGTGCGCATTGTATGTGTGTGTGTTACATTAGATTCACTAGTAGGAGTGAGAAAAACATCACGGGGTGGTGCGCATTGTATGGGTGTGTGTTACATTACATTCACTAGTAGGAGTGAGAAACACATCACGGGGTGGTGCGCATTGTATGGGTGTGTGTTACATTACATTCACTAGTAGGAGTGAGAAAAACATCACGGGGTGGTGCGCATTGTATGGGTGTGTGTTACATTACATTCACTAGTAGGAGTGAGAAAAACATCACGGGGTGGTGCGCATTGTATGGGTGTGTGTTACATTACATTCACTAGTAGGAGTGAGAAAAACATCACTTGGTGGTGCGCATTGTATGGGTGTGTGTTACATTACATTCACTAGTAGGAGTGAGAAAAACATCACGGGGTGGTGCGCATTGTATGGGTGTGTGTTACATTACATTCACTACTAGGAGTGAGAAAAACATCACAGGGTGGTGCGCATTGTATGGGTGTGTGTTACATTACATTCACTACTAGGAGTGAGAAAAACATCACGGGGTGGTGCGCATTGTATGGGTGTGTGTTACATTACATTCACTACTAGGAGTGAGAAAAACATCACGGGGTGGTGCGCATTGTATGGGTGTGTGTTACATTAGATTCACTAGTAGGAGTGAGAAAAACATCACGGGGTGGTGCGCATTGTATGGGTGTGTGTTACATTACATTCACTAGTAGGAGTGAGAAAAACATCACGGGGTGGTGCGCATTGTATGGGTGTGTGTTACATTACATTCACTAGTAGGAGTGAGAAAAACATCACGGGGTGGTGCGCATTGTATGGGTGTGTGTTACATTACATTCACTAGTAGGAGTGAGAAAAACATCACGGGGTGGTGCGCATTGTATGGGTGTGTGTTACATTACTTTCACTAGTAGGAGTGAGAAAAACATCACGGGGTGGTGCGCATTGTATGGGTGTGTGTTACATTACATTCACTACTAGGAGTGAGAAAAACATCACGGGGTGGTGCGCATTGTATGGGTGTGTGTTACATTACATTCACTACTAGGAGTGAGAAAAACATCACGGGGTGGTGCGCATTGTATGGGTGTGTGTTACATTACATTCACTACTAGGAGTGAGAAAAACATCACGGGGTGGTGCGCATTGTATGGGTGTGTGTTACATTACATTCACTACTAGGAGTGAGAAAAACATCACGGGGTGGTGCGCATTGTATGGGTGTGTGTTACATTACATTCACTACTAGGAGTGAGAAAAACATCACGGGGTGGTGCGCATTGTATCGGTGTGTGTTACATTACATTCACTAGTAGGAGTGAGAAAAACATCACGGGGTGGTGCGCATTGTATGGGTGTGTGTTACATTACATTCACTAGTAGGAGTGAGAAAAACATCACGGGGTGGTGCGCATTGTATGGGTGTGTGTTACATTACATTCACTAGTAGGAGTGAGAAAAACATCACGGGGTGGTGCGCATTGTATGGGTGTGTGTTACATTACATTCACTAGTAGGAGTGAGAAAAACATCACGGGGTGGTGCGCATTGTATGGGTGTGTGTTACATTACATTCACTAGTAGGAGTGAGAAAAACATCACTTGGTGGTGCGCATTGTATGGGTGTGTGTTACATTACATTCACTAGTAGGAGTGAGAAAAACATCACGGGGTGGTGCGCATTGTATGGGTGTGTGTTACATTACATTCACTACTAGGAGTGAGAAAAACATCACGGGGTGGTGGGCATTGTATGGGTGTGTGTTACATTACATTCACTACTAGGAGTGAGAAAAACATCACGGGGTGGTGCGCATTGTATGGGTGTGTGTTACATTACATTCACTACTAGGAGTGAGAAAAACATCACGGGGTGGTGCGCATTGTATGGGTGTGTGTTACATTAGATTCACTAGTAGGAGTGAGAAAAACATCACGGGGTGGTGTGCATTGTATGGGTGTGTGTTACATTAGATTCACTAGTAGGAGTGAGAAAAACATCACGGGGTGGTGCGCATTGTATGGGTGTGTGTTACATTACATTCACTAGTAGGAGTGAGAAAAACATCACGGGGTGGTGCGCATTGTATGGGTGTGTGTTACATTACATTCACTAGTAGGAGTGAGAAAAACATCACGGGGTGGTGCGCATTGTATGGGTCTGTGTTACATTACTTTCACTAGTAGGAGTGAGAAAAACATCACGGGGTGGTGCGCATTGTATCGGTGTGTGTTACATTACATTCACTAGTAGGAGTGAGAAAAACATCACGGGGTGGTGCGCATTGTATCGGTGTGTGTTACATTACATTCACTACTAGGAGTGAGAAAAACATCACGGGGTGGTGCGCATTGTATGGGTGTGTGTTACATTACATTCACTACTAGGAGTGAGAAAAACATCACGGGGTGGTGCGCATTGTATGGGTGTGTGTTACATTACATACACTAGTAGGAGTGAGAAAAACATCACGGGGTGGTGCGCATTGTATGGGTGTGTGTTACATTACATTCACTAGTAGGAGTGAGAAAAACATCACTTGGTGGTGCGCATTGTATGGGTGTGTGTTACATTACATTCACTACTAGGAGTGAGAAAAACATCACGGGGTGGTGCGCATTGTATGGGTGTGTGTTACATTAGATTCACTAGTAGGAGTGAGAAAAACATCACGGGGTGGTGCGCATTGTATGGGTGTGTGTTACATTAGATTCACTAGTAGGAGTGAGAAAAACATCACGGGGTGGTGCGCATTGTATGGGTGTGTGTTACATTAGATTCACTAGTAGGAGTGAGAAAAACATCACGGGGTGGTGCGCATTGTATGGGTGTGTGTTACATTACATTCACTAGCAGGAGTGAGAAAAACATCACGGGGTGGTGCGCATTGTATGGGTGTGTGTTACATTACATTCACTAGCAGGAGTGAGAAAAACATCACGGGGTGGTGCGCATTGTATGGGTGTGTGTTACATTACATTCACTAGCAGGAGTGAAAAAAACATCACGGGGTGGTGCGCATTGTATGGGTGTGTGTTACATTACATTCACTAGTAGGAGTGAGAAAAACATCACGGGGTGGTGCGCATTGTATGGGTGTGTGTTACATTACTTTCACTAGTAGGAGTGAGAAAAACATCACGGGGTGGTGCGCATTGTATGGGTGTGTGTTACATTACATTCACTACTAGGAGTGAGAAAAACATCACGGGGTGGTGCGCATTGTATGGGTGTGTGTTACATTACATTCACTACTAGGAGTGAGAAAAACATCACGGGGTGGTGCGCATTGTATAGGTGTGTGTTACATTACATTCACTACTAGGAGTGAGAAAAACATCACGGGGTGGTGCGCATTGTATCGGTGTGTGTTACATTACATTCACTACTAGGAGTGAGAAAAACATCACGGGGTGGTGCGCATTGTATGGGTGTGTGTTACATTACATTCACTACTAGGAGTGAGAAAAACATCACGGGGTGGTGCGCATTGTATGGGTGTGTGTTACATTACATTCACTAGTAGGAGTGAGAAAAACATCACGGGGTGGTGCGCATTGTATGTGTGTGTGTTACATTAGATTCACTAGTAGGAGTGAGAAAAACATCACGGGGTGGTGCGCATTGTATGGGTGTGTGTTACATTACATTCACTAGTAGGAGTGAGAAACACATCACGGGGTGGTGCGCATTGTATGGGTGTGTGTTACATTACATTCACTAGTAGGAGTGAGAAAAACATCACGGGGTGGTGCGCATTGTATGGGTGTGTGTTACATTACATTCACTAGTAGGAGTGAGAAAAACATCACGGGGTGGTGCGCATTGTATGGGTGTGTGTTACATTACATTCACTAGTAGGAGTGAGAAAAACATCACTTGGTGGTGCGCATTGTATAGGTGTGTGTTACATTACATTCACTAGTAGGAGTGAGAAAAACATCACGGGGTGGTGCGCATTGTATGGGTGTGTGTTACATTACATTCACTACTAGGAGTGAGAAAAACATCACGGGGTGGTGCGCATTGTATGGGTGTGTGTTACATTACATTCACTACTAGGAGTGAGAAAAACATCACGGGGTGGTGCGCATTGTATGGGTGTGTGTTACATTACATTCACTACTAGGAGTGAGAAAAACATCACGGGGTGGTGCGCATTGTATGGGTGTGTGTTACATTAGATTCACTAGTAGGAGTGAGAAAAACATCACGGGGTGGTGCGCATTGTATGGGTGTGTGTTACATTACATTCACTAGTAGGAGTGAGAAAAACATCACGGGGTGGTGCGCATTGTATGGGTGTGTGTTACATTACATTCACTAGTAGGAGTGAGAAAAACATCACGGGGTGGTGCGCATTGTATGGGTGTGTGTTACATTACATTCACTAGTAGGAGTGAGAAAAACATCACGGGGTGGTGCGCATTGTATGGGTGTGTGTTACATTACTTTCACTAGTAGGAGTGAGAAAAACATCACGGGGTGGTGCGCATTGTATGGGTGTGTGTTACATTACATTCACTACTAGGAGTGAGAAAAACATCACGGGGTGGTGCGCATTGTATGGGTGTGTGTTACATTACATTCACTACTAGGAGTGAGAAAAACATCACGGGGTGGTGCGCATTGTATGGGTGTGTGTTACATTACATTCACTACTAGGAGTGAGAAAAACATCACGGGGTGGTGCGCATTGTATGGGTGTGTGTTACATTACATTCACTACTAGGAGTGAGAAAAACATCACGGGGTGGTGCGCATTGTATCGGTGTGTGTTACATTACATTCACTACTAGGAGTGAGAAAAACATCACGGGGTGGTGCGCATTGTATGGGTGTGTGTTACATTACATTCACTACTAGGAGTGAGAAAAACATCACGGGGTGGTGCGCATTGTATGGGTGTGTGTTACATTACATTCACTAGTAGGAGTGAGAAAAACATCACGGGGTGGTGCGCATTGTATGGGTGTGTGTTACATTACATTCACTAGTAGGAGTGAGAAAAACATCACTTGGTGGTGCGCATTGTATGGGTGTGTGTTACATTACATTCACCAGTAGGAGTGAGAAAAACATCACGGGGTGGTGCGCATTGTATGGGTGTGTGTTACATTACATTCACTACTAGGAGTGAGAAAAACATCACGGGGTGGTGCGCATTGTATGGGTGTGTGTTACATTACATTCACTACTAGGAGTGAGAAAAACATCACGGGGTGGTGCGCATTGTATGGGTGTGTGTTACATTACATTCACTACTAGGAGTGAGAAAAACATCACGGGGTGGTGCGCATTGTATGGGTGTGTGTTACATTAGATTCACTAGTAGGAGTGAGAAAAACATCACGGGGTGGTGCGCATTGTATGGGTGTGTGTTACATTAGATTCACTAGTAGGAGTGAGAAAAACATCACGGGGTGGTGCGCATTGTATGGGTGTGTGTTACATTAGATTCACTAGTAGGAGTGAGAAAAACATCACGGGGTGGTGCGCATTGTATGGGTGTGTGTTACATTACATTCACTAGTAGGAGTGAGAAAAACATCACGGGGTGGTGCGCATTGTATGGGTGTGTGTTACATTACATTCACTACTAGGAGTGAGAAAAACATCACGGGGTGGTGCGCATTGTATGGGTGTGTGTTACATTACATTCACTACTAGAAGTGAGAAAAACATCACGGGGTGGTGCGCATTGTATGGGTGTGTGTTACATTACATTCACTACTAGGAGTGAGAAAAACATCACGGGGTGGTGCGCATTGTATCGGTGTGTGTTACATTACATTCACTACTAGGAGTGAGAAAAACATCACGGGGTGGTGCGCATTGTATGGGTGTGTTTTACATTACATTCACTACTAGGAGTGAGAAAAACATCACGGGGTGGTGCGCATTGTATGGGTGTGTGTTACATTACATTCACTAGTAGGAGTGAGAAAAACATCACGGGGTGGTGCGCATTGTATGTGTGTGTGTTACATTAGATTCAATAGTAGGAGTGAGAAAAACATCACGGGGTGGTGCGCATTGTATGGGTGTGTGTTACATTAGATTCACTAGTAGGAGTGAGAAAAACATCACGGGGTGGTGCGCATTGTATGGGTGTGTGTTACATTACATTCACTACTAGGAGTGAGAAAAACATCACGGGGTGGTGCGCATTGTATGGGTGTGTGTTACATTACATTCACTACTAGGAGTGAGAAAAACATCACGGGGTGGTGCGCATTGTATGGGTGTGTGTTACATTAGATTCACTAGTAGGAGTGAGAAAAACATCACGGGGTGGTGCGCATTGTATGGGTGTGTGTTACATTAGATTCACTAGTAGGAGTGAGAAAAACATCACGGGGTGGTGCGCATTGTATGGGTGTGTGTTACATTACATTCACTAGTAGGAGTGAGAAAAACATCACGGGGTGGTGCGCATTGTATGGGTGTGTGTTACATTACATTCACTAGTAGGAGTGAGAAAAACATCACGGGGTGGTGCGCATTCTATGGGTGTGTGTTACATTACATTCACTACTAGGAGTGAGAAAAACATCACGGGGTGGTGCGCATTCTATGGGTGTGTGTTACATTACATTCACTACTAGGAGTGAGAAAAACATCACGGGGTGGTGCGCATTGTATGGGTGTGTGTTACATTACATTCACTACTAGGAGTGAGAAAAACATCACGGGGTGGTGCGCATTGTATCGGTGTGTGTTACATTACATTCACTACTAGGAGTGAGAAAAACATCACGGGGTGGTGCGCATTGTATGGGTGTGTGTTACATTACATTCACTACTAGGAGTGAGAAAAACATCACGGGGTGGTGCGCATTGTATGGGTGTGTGTTACATTACATTCACTAGTAGGAGTGAGAAAAACATCACGGGGTGGTGCGCATTGTATGTGTGTGTGTTACATTAGATTCACTAGTAGGAGTGAGAAAAACATCACGGGGTGGTGCGCATTGTATGGGTGTGTGTTACATTAGATTCACTAGTAGGAGTGAGAAAAACATCACGGGGTGGTGCGCATTGTATGGGTGTGTGTTACATTACATTCACTAGTAGGAGTGAGAAAAACATCACGGGGTGGTGCGCATTGTATGGGTGTGTGTTACATTACATTCACTACTAGGAGTGAGAAAAACATCACGGGGTGGTGCGCATTGTATGGGTGTGTGTTACATTACATTCACTACTAGGAGTGAGAAAAACATCACGGGGTGGTGCGCATTGTATGGGTGTGTGTTACATTAGATTCACTAGTAGGAGTGAGAAAAACATCACGGGGTGGTGCGCATGGTATGGGTGTGTGTTACATTACATTCACTAGTAGGAGTGAGAAAAACATCACGGGGTGGTGCGCATTGTATGGGTGTGTGTTACATTACATTCACTAGTAGGAGTGAGAAAAACATCACGGGGTGGTGCGCATTGTATGGGTGTGTGTTACATTACATTCACTAGTAGGAGTGAGAAAAACATCACGGGGTGGTGCGCATTGTATGGGTCTGTGTTACATTACTTTCACTAGTAGGAGTGAGAAAAACATCACGGGGTGGTGCGCATTGTATGGGTGTGTGTTACATTACATTCACTACTAGGAGTGAGAAAAACATCACGGGGTGGTGCGCATTGTATCGGTGTGTGTTACATTACATTCACTACTAGGAGTGAGAAAAACAACACGGGGTGGTGCGCATTGTATGGGTGTGTGTTACATTACATTCACTACTAGGAGTGAGAAAAACATCACGGGGTGGTGCGCATTGTATGGGTGTGTGTTACATTACATTCACTAGTAGGAGTGAGAAAAACATCACGGGGTGGTGCGCATTGTATGGGTGTGTGTTACATTACATTCACTAGTAGGAGTGAGAAAAACATCACTTGGTGGTGCGCATTGTATGGGTGTGTGTTACATTACATTCACTAGTAGGAGTGAGAAAAACATCACGGGGTGGTGCGCATTGTATGGGTGTGTGTTACATTACATTCACTAGTAGGAGTGAGAAAAACATCACGGGGTGGTGCGCATTGTATGGGTGTGTGTTACATTACATTCACTACTAGGAGTGAGAAAAACATCACGGGGTGGTGCGCATTGTATGGGTGTGTGTTACATTACATTCACTACTAGGAGTGAGAAAAACATCACGGGGTGGTGCGCATTGTATGGGTGTGTGTTACATTAGATTCACTAGTAGGAGTGAGAAAAACATCACGGGGTGGTGCGCATTGTATGGGTGTGTGTTACATTAGATTCACTAGTAGGAGTGAGAAAAACATCACGGGGTGGTGCGCATTGTATGGGTGTGTGTTACATTACATTCACTAGTAGGAGTGAGAAAAACATCACGGGGTGGTGCGCATTGTATGGGTGTGTGTTACATTACATTCACTAGCAGGAGTGAGAAAAACATCACGGGGTGGTACGCATTGTATGGGTGTGTGTTACATTACATTCACTAGCAGGAGTGAGAAAAACATCACGGGGTGGTGCGCATTGTATGGGTGTGTGTTACATTACATTCACTACTAGGAGTGAGAAAAACATCACGGGGTGGTGCGCATTCTATGGGTGTGTGTTACATTACATTCACTACTAGGAGTGAGAAAAACATCACGGGGTGGTGCGCATTGTATGGGTGTGTGTTACATTACATTCACTACTAGGAGTGAGAAAAACATCACGGGGTGGTGCGCATTGTATCGGTGTGTGTTACATTACATTCACTACTAGGAGTGAGAAAAACATCACGGGGTGGTGCGCATTGTATGGGTGTGTGTTACATTACATTCACTACTAGGAGTGAGAAAAACATCACGGGGTGGTGCGCATTGTATGGGTGTGTGTTACATTACATTCACTAGTAGGAGTGAGAAAAACATCACGGGGTGGTGCGCATTGTATGTGTGTGTGTTACATTAGATTCACTAGTAGGAGTGAGAAAAACATCACGGGGTGGTGCGCATTGTATGGGTGTGTGTTACATTACATTCACTAGTAGGAGTGAGGAAAACATCACGGGGTGGTGCGCATTGTATGGGTGTGTGTTACATTACATTCACTAGTAGGAGTGAGAAAAACATCACGGGGTGGTGCGCATTGTATGGGTGTGTGTTACATTACATTCACTAGTAGGAGTGAGAAAAACATCACGGGGTGGTGCGCATTGTATGGGTGTGTGTTACATTACATTCACTAGTAGGAGTGAGAAAAACATCACTTGGTCGTGCGCATTGTATGGGTGTGTGTTACATTACATTCACTAGTAGGAGTGAGAAAAACATCACGGGGTGGTGCGCATTGTATGGGTGTGTGTTACATTACATTCACTACTAGGAGTGAGAAAAACATCACGGGGTGGTGCGCATTGTATGGGTGTGTGTTACATTACATTCACTACTAGGAGTGAGAAAAACATCACGGGGTGGTGCGCATTGTATGGGTGTGTGTTACATTACATTCACTACTAGGAGTGAGAAAAACATCACGGGGTGGTGCGCATTGTATGGGTGTGTGTTACATTAGATTCACTAGTAGGAGTGAGAAAAACATCACGGGGTGGTGCGCATTGTATGGGTGTGTGTTACATTAGATTCACTAGTAGGAGTGAGAAAAACATCACGGGGTGGTGTGCATTGTATGGGTGTGTGTTACATTAGATTCACTAGTAGGAGTGAGAAAAACATCACGGGGTGGTGCGCATTGTATGGGTGTGTGTTACATTACATTCACTAGTAGGAGTGAGAAAAACATCACGGGGTGGTGCGCATTGTATGGGTGTGTGTTACATTACATTCACTAGTAGGAGTGAGAAAAACATCACGGGGTGGTGCGCATTGTATGGGTGTGTGTTACATTACATTCACTAGTAGGAGTGAGAAAAATATCACGGGGTGGTGCGCATTGTATGGGTGTGTGTTACATTACTTTCACTAGTAGGAGTGAGAAAAACATCACGGGGTGGTGCGCATTGTATGGGTGTGTGTTACATTACATTCACTACTAGGAGTGAGAAAAACATCACGGGGTGGTGCGCATTGTATGGGTGTGTGTTACATTACATTCACTACTAGGAGTGAGAAAAACATCACGGGGTGGTGCGCATTGTATGGGTGTGTGTTACATTACATTCACTACTAGGAGTGAGAAAAACATCACGGGGTGGTGCGCATTGTATGGGTGTGTGTTACATTACATTCACTACTAGGAGTGAGAAAAACATCACGGGGTGGTGCGCATTGTATGGGTGTGTGTTACATTACATTCACTACTAGGAGTGAGAAAAACATCACGGGGTGGTGCGCATTGTATGGGTGTGTGTTACATTAGATTCACTAGTAGGAGTGAGAAAAACATCACGGGGTGGTGCGCATTGTATGGGTGTGTGTTACATTAGATTCACTAGTAGGAGTGAGAAAAACATCACGGGGTGGTGCGCATTGTATGGGTGTGTGTTACATTACATTCACTAGTAGGAGTGAGAAAAACATCACGGGGTGGTGCGCATTGTATGGGTGTGTGTTACATTACATTCACTAGCAGGAGTGAGAAAAACATCACGGGGTGGTGCGCATTGTATGGGTGTGTGTTACATTACATTCACTAGTAGGAGTGAGAAAAACATCACGGGGTGGTGCGCATTGTATGGGTGTGTGTTACATTACATTCACTAGTAGGAGTGAGAAAAACATCACGGGGTGGTGCGCATTGTATGGGTGTGTGTTACATTACTTTCACTAGTAGGAGTGAGAAAAACATCACGGGGTGGTGCGCATTCTATGGGTGTGTGTTACATTACATTCACTACTAGGAGTGAGAAAAACATCACGGGGTGGTGCGCATTGTATGGGTGTGTGTTACATTACATTCACTACTAGGAGTGAGAAAAACATCACGGGGTGGTGCGCATTGTATGGGTGTGTGTTACATTACATTCACTACTAGGAGTGAGAAAAACATCACGGGGTGGTGCGCATTGTATCGGTGTGTGTTACATTACATTCACTAGTAGGAGTGAGAAAAACATCACGGGGTGGTGCGCATTGTATGGGTGTGTGTTACATTACATTCACTACTAGGAGTGAGAAAAACATCACGGGGTGGTGCGCATTGTATGGGTGTGTGTTACATTACATTCACTAGTAGGAGTGAGAAAAACATCACGGGGTGGTGCGCATTGTATGGGTGTGTGTTACATTAGATTCACTACTAGGAGTGAGAAAAACATCACGGGGTGGTGCGCATTGTATGGGTGTGTGTTACATTAGATTCACTAGTAGGAGTGAGAAAAACATCACGGGGTGGTGCGCATTGTATGGGTGTGTGTTACATTAGATTCACTACTAGGAGTGAGAAAAACATCACGGGGTGGTGCGCATTGTATGGGTGTGTGTTACATTAGATTCACTACTAGGAGTGAGAAAAACATCACGGGGTGGTGCGCATTGTATGGGTGTGTGTTACATTACATTCACTACTAGGAGTGAGAAAAACATCACGGGGTGGTGCGCATTGCATGGGTGTGTGTTACATTACATTCACTAGTAGGAGTGAAAAACATCACGGGGTGGTGCGCATTGCATGGGTGTGTGTTACATTACATTCACTAGTAGGAGTGAGAAAAACATCACGGGGTGGTGCGCATTGCATGGGTGTGTGTTACATTACATTCACTAGTAGGAGTGAGAAAAACATCACGGGGTGGTGCGCATTGTATGGGTGTGTGTTACATTACATTCACTAGTAGGAGTGAGAAAAACATCACGGGGTGGTGCGCATTGTATGGGTGTGTGTTACATTAGATTCACTAGTAGGAGTGAGAAAAACATCACGGGGTGGTGCGCATTGTATGGGTGTGTGTTACATTACATTCACTAGTAGGAGTGAGAAAAACATCACGGGGTGGTGCGCATTGTATGGGTGTGTGTTACATTAGATTCACTAGTAGGAGTGAGAAAAACATCACGGGGTGGTGCGCATTGTATGGGTGTGTGTTACATTAGATTCACTAGTAGGAGTGAGAAAAACTTCACGGGGTGGTGCGCATTGTATGGGTGTGTGTTACATTAGATTCACTAGTAGAAGTGAGAAAAACATCACGGGGTGTTGCTCATTGTATGGGTGTGTGTTACATTAGATTCACTAGTAGGAGTGAGAAAAACATCACGGGGTGGTGCGCATTGTATGGGTGTGTGTTACATTAGATTCACTAGTAGGAGTGAGAAAAACATCACGGGGTGGTGCGCATTGTATGGGTGTGTGTTACATTACATTCACTACTAGGAGTGAGAAAAACATCACGGGGTGGTGCGCATTGTATGTGTGTGTGTTACATTAGATTCACTAGTAGGAGTGAGAAAAACATCACGGGGTGGTGCGCATTGTATGGGTGTGTGTTACATTAGATTCACTAGTAGGAGTGAGAAAAACATCACGGGGTGGTGCGCATTGTATGGGTGTGTGTTACATTAGATTCACTACTAGGAGTGAGAAAAACATCACGGGGTGGTGCGCATTGTATGGGTGTGTGTTACATTACATTCACTAGTAGGAGTGAAAAACATCACGGGGTGGTGCGCATTGTATGGGTGTGTGTTACATTACATTCACTAGTAGGAGTGAGAAAAACATGACGGGGTGGTGCGCATTGTATGGGTGTGTGTTACATTACATTCACTAGTAGGAGTGAGAAAAACATGACGGGGTGGTGCGCATTGTATGGGTGTGTGTTACATTACATTCACTAGTAGGAGTGTGAAAAACATCACGGGGTGGTGCGCATTGTATGGGTGTGTGTTACATTAGATTCACTAGTAGGAGTGAGAAAAACATCACGGGGTGGTGCGCATTGTATGGGTGTGTGTTACATTAGATTCACTAGTAGGAGTGAGAAAAACATCACGGGGTGGTGCGCATTGTATGGGTGTGTGTTACATTAGATTCACTAGTAGGAGTGAGAAAAACATCACGGGGTGGTGCGCATTGTATGGGTGTGTGTTACATTAGATTCACTAGTAGGAGTGAGAAAAACCTCACGGGGTGGTGCGCATTGTATGGGTGTGTGTTACATTAGATTCACTAGTAGGAGTGAGAAAAACATCATGGGGTGGTGCGCATTGTATGGGTGTGTGTTACATTACATTCACTACTAGGAGTGAGAAAAACATCACGGGGTGGTGCGCATTGTATGTGTGTGTGTTACATTAGATTCACTAGTAGGAGTGAGAAAAACATCACGGGGTGGTGCGCATTGTATGTGTGTGTGTTACATTAGATTCACTAGTAGGAGTGAGAAAAACATCACGGGGTGGTGCGCATTGTATGGGTGTGTGTTACATTACATTCACTAGTAGGAGTGAGAAAAACATCACGGGGTGGTGCGCATTGTATGGGTGTGTGTTACATTACATTCACTAGTAGGAGTGAGAAAAACATCACGGGGTGGTGCGCATTGTATGGGTGTGTGTTACATTACATTCACTAGTAGGAGTGAGAAAAACATCACGGGGTGGTGCGCATTGTATGGGTGTGTGTTACATGAGATTCACTAGTAGGAGTGAGAAAAACATCACGGGGTGGTGCGCATTGTATGGGTGTGTGTTACATTAGATTCACTAGTAGGAGTGAGAAAAACATCACGGGGTGGTGCGCATTGTATGGGTGTGTGTTACATTACATTCACTAGTAGGAGTGAGAAAAACATCACGGGGTGGTGCGCATTGTATGGGTGTGTGTTACATTACATTCACTAGTAGGAGTGAGAAAAACATCACGGGGTGGTGCGCATTGTATGGGTGTGTGTTACATTACATTCACTAGTAGGAGTGAGAAAAACATCACGGGGTGGTACGCATTGTATGGGTGTGTGTTACATTACATTCACTACTAGGAGTGAGAAAAACATCACGGGGTGGTGCGCATTGTATGGGTGTGTGTTACATTACATTCACTACTAGGAGTGAGAAAAACATCACGGGGTGGTGCGCATTGTATGGGTGTGTGTTACATTACATTCACTACTAGCAGTGAGAAAAACATCACGGGGTGGTGCGCATTGTATGGGTGTGTGTTACATTACATTCACTAGTAGGAGTGAGAAAAACATCACGGAGTGGTGCGCATTGTATGGGTGTGTGTTACATTAGATTCACTAGTAGGAGTGAGAAAAACATCACGGGGTGGTGCGCATTGTATGGGTGTGTGTTACATTAGATTCACTACTAGGAGTGAGAAAAACATCACGGGGTGTTCGCATTGTATGGGTGTGTGTTACATTAGATTCACTACTAGGAGTGAGAAAAACATCACGGGGTGGTGCGCATTGTATGGGTGTGTGTTACATTACATTCACTACTAGGAGTGAGAAAAACATCACGGGGTGGTGCGCATTGTATGGGTGTGTGTTACATTACATTCACTAGTAGGAGTGAAAAACATCACGGGGTGGTGCGCATTGTATGGGTGTGTGTTACATTACATTCACTAGTAGGAGTGAGAAAAACATCACGGGGTGGTGCGCATTGATTGGGTGTGTGTTACATTACATTCACTAGTAGGAGTGAGAAAAACATCACGGGGTGGTGCGCATTGTATGGGTGTGTGTTACATTACATTCACTAGTAGGAGTGAGAAAAACATCACGGGGTGGTGCGCATTGTATGGGTGTATGTTACATTACATTCACTAGTAGGAGTGAGAAAAACATCACGGGGTGGTGCGCATTGTATGGGTGTGTGTTACATTAGATTCACTAGTAGGAGTGAGAAAAACATCACGGGGTGGTGCGCATTGTATGGGTGTGTGTTACATTACATTCACTACTAGGAGTGAGAAAAACATCACGGGGTGGTGCGCATTGTATGGGTGTGTGTTACATTAGATTCACTAGTAGGAGTGAGAAAAACATCACGGGGTGGTGCGCATTGTATGGGTGTGTGTTACATTAGATTCACTAGTAGGAGTGAGAAAAACATCACGGGGTGGTGCTCATTGTATGGGTGTGTGTTACATTAGATTCACTAGTAGGAGTGAGAAAAACATCATGGGGTGGTGCGCATTGTATGGGTGTGTGTTACATTAGATTCACTAGTAGGAGTGAGAAAAACATCACGGGGTGGTGCGCATTGTATGGGTGTGTGTTACATTACATTCACTACTAGGAGTGAGAAAAACATCACGGGGTGGTGCGCATTGTATGTGTGTGTGTTACATTAGATTCACTAGTAGGAGTGAGAAAAACATCACGGGGTGGTGCGCATTGTATGGGTGTGTGTTACATTAGATTCACTAGTAGGAGTGAGAAAAACATCACGGGGTGGTGCGCATTGTATGGTGTGTGTTACATTAGATTCACTAGTAGGAGTGAGAAAAACATCACGGGGTGGTGCGCATTGTATGGGTGTGTGTTACATTACATTCACTACTAGGAGTGAGAAAAACATCACGGGGTGGTGCGCATTGTATGGGTGTGTGTTACATTACATTCACTACTAGGAGTGAGAAAAACATCACGGGGTGGTGCGCATTGTATGGGTGTGTGTTACATTACATTCACTAGTAGGAGTGAGAAAAACATCACGGGGTGGTGCGCATTGTATGTGTGTGTGTTACATTACATTCACTACTAGGAGTGAGAACAACATCACGGGGTGGTGCGCATTGTATGTGTGTGTGTTACATTACATTCACTAGTAGCAGTGAGGAAAACATCACGGGGTGGTGCGCATTGTATGGGTGTGTGTTACATTACATTCACTAGTAGGAGTGAGAAAAACATCACGGGGTGGTGCGCATTGTATGGGTGTGTGTTACATTAGATTCATTAGTAGGAGTGAGAAAAACATCACGGGGTGGTGCGCATTGTATGGGTGTGTGTTACATTAGATTCATTAGTAGGAGTGAGAAAAACATCACGGGGTGGTGCGCATTGTATGGGTGTGTGTTACATTACATTCACTAGTAGGAGTGAGAAAAACATCACGGGGTGGTGCGCATTGTATGGGTGTGTGTTACATTACATTCACTAGTAGCAGTGAGAAAAACATCACGGCGTGGTGCGCATTGTATGGGTGTGTGTTACATTACATTCACAAGTAGGAGTGAGAAAAACATCACGGGGTGGTGCGCATTGTATGGGTGTGTGTTACATTAGATTCACTAGTAGGAGTGAGAAAAACATCACGGGGTGGTGTGCATTGTATGGGTGTGTGTTACATTAGATTCAATAGTAGGAGTGAGAAAAACCTCACGGGGTGGTGCGCATTGGATGTGTGTGTGTTACATTACATTCACTACTAGGTGTGAGAAAAACATCATGGGGTGGTGTGCATTGTATGGGTGTGTGTTACATTACATTCACTACTAGGAGTGAGAAAAACATCACGGGGTGGTGCGCATTGTATGTGTGTGTGTTACATTACATTCACTACTAGGAGTGAGAAAAACATCACGGGGTGGTGCGCATTGTATGGGTGTGTGTTACATTACATTCACTAGTAGGAGTGAGAAAAACATCACGGGGTGGTGCGCATTGTATGGGTTTGTGTTACATTACATTCACTAGTAGGAGTGAGAAAAACATCACGGGGTGGTGCGCATGTATGGGTGTGTGTTACATTACATTCACTAGTAGGAGTGAGAAAAACATCACGGGGTGGTGCGCATCGTATGGGTGTGTGTTACATTACACTCACTACTAGGAGTGAGAAAAACATCACGGGGTGGTGCGCATTGTTTGGGTGTGTGTTACATTACATTCACTAGTAGGAGTGAGAAAAACATCACGGGGTGGTGCGCATTGTATGGGTGTGTGTTACATTACATTCACTAGTAGGAGTGAGAAAAACATCACGGGGTGGTGCGCATTGTATGGGTGTGTGTTACATTACATTCACTAGTAGGAGTGAGAAAAACATCACGGGGTGGTGCGCATTGTATGGGTGTGTGTTACATTACATTCACTAGTAGGAGTGAGAAAAACATCACGGGGTGGTGCGCATTGTATGGGTGTGTGTTACATTACTTTCACTAGTAGGAGTGAGAAAAACATCACGGGGTGGTGCGCATTGTATGTGTGTGTGTTACATTAGATTCACTAGTAGGAGTGAGAAAAACATCACGGGGTGGTGCGCATTGTATGGGTGTGTGTTACATTAGATTCACTAGTAGGAGTGAGAAAAACATCACGGGGTGGTGCGCATTGTATGGGTGTGTGTTACATTACATTCACTAGTAGGAGTGAGAAAAACATCACGGGGTGGTGCGCATTGTATGGGTGTGTGTTACATTACATTCACTACTAGGAGTGAGAAAAACATCACGGGGTGGTGCGCATTGTATGGGTGTGTGTTACATTACATTCACTACTAGGAGTGAGAAAAACATCACGGGGTGGTGCGCATTGTATGGGTGTGTGTTACATTACATTCACTAGTAGGAGTGAGAAAAACATCACGGGGTGGTGCGCATTGTATGGGTGTGTGTTACATTACATTCACTAGTAGGAGTGAGAAAAACATCACGGGGTGGTGCGCATTGTATGGGTGTGTGTTACATTACATTCACTAGTAGGAGTGAGAAAAACATCACGGGGTGGTGCGCATTGTATGGGTGTGTGTTACATTACATTCACTAGTAGGAGTGAGAAAAACATCACGGGGTGGTGCGCATTGTATGGGTCTGTGTTACATTACTTTCACTAGTAGGAGTGAGAAAAACATCACGGGGTGGTGCGCATTGTATGGGTGTGTGTTACATTACATTCACTACTAGGAGTGAGAAAAACATCACGGGGTGGTGCGCATTGTATCGGTGTGTGTTACATTACATTCACTACTAGGAGTGAGAAAAACATCACGGGGTGGTGCGCATTGTATGGGTGTGTGTTACATTACATTCACTACTAGGAGTGAGAAAAACATCACGGGGTGGTGCGCATTGTATGGGTGTGTGTTACATTACATTCACTAGTAGGAGTGAGAAAAACATCACGGGGTGGTGCGCATTGTATGGGTGTGTGTTACATTACATTCACTAGTAGGAGTGAGAAAAACATCACTTGGTGGTGCGCATTGTATGGGTGTGTGTTACATTACATTCACTAGTAGGAGTGAGAAAAACATCACGGGGTGGTGCGCATTGTATGGGTGTGTGTTACATTACATTCACTAGTAGGAGTGAGAAAAACATCACGGGGTGGTGCGCATTGTATGGGTGTGTGTTACATTACATTCACTACTAGGAGTGAGAAAAACATCACGGGGTGGTGCGCATTGTATGGGTGTGTGTTACATTACATTCACTACTAGGAGTGAGAAAAACATCACGGGGTGGTGCGCATTGTATCGGTGTGTGTTACATTACATTCACTACTAGGAGTGAGAAAAACATCACGGGGTGGTGCGCATTGTATGGGTGTGTGTTACATTACATTCACTACTAGGAGTGAGAAAAACATCACGGGGTGGTGCGCATTGTATGGGTGTGTGTTACATTACATTCACTAGTAGGAGTGAGAAAAACATCACGGGGTGGTGCGCATTGTATGTGTGTGTGTTACATAGATTCACTAGTAGGAGTGAGAAAAACATCACGGGGTGGTGCGCATTGTATGGGTGTGTGTTACATTACATTCACTACTAGGAGTGAGAAAAACATCACGGGGTGGTGCGCATTGTATGGGTGTGTGTTACATTACATTCACTACTAGGAGTGAGAAAAACATCACGGGGTGGTGCGCATTGTATGGGTGTGTGTTACATTACATTCACTAGTAGAGTGAGAAAAACATCACGGGGTGGTGCGCATTGTATGGGTGTGTGTTACATTACATTCACTAGTAGGAGTGAGAAAAACATCACTTGGTCGTGCGCATTGTATGGGTGTGTGTTACATTACATTCACTAGTAGGAGTGAGAAAAACATCACGGGGTGGTGCGCATTGTATGGGTGTGTGTTACATTACATTCACTACTAGGAGTGAGAAAAACATCACGGGGTGGTGCGCATTGTATGGGTGTGTGTTACATTACATTCACTACTAGGAGTGAGAAAAACATCACGGGGTGGTGCGCATTGTATGGGTGTGTGTTACATTACATTCACTACTAGGAGTGAGAAAAACATCACGGGGTGGTGCGCATTGTATGGGTGTGTGTTACATTAGATTCATTAGTAGGAGTGAGAAAAACATCACGGGGTGGTGCGCATTGTATGGGTGTGTGTTACATTAGATTCACTAGTAGGAGTGAGAAAAACATCACGGGGTGGTGTGCATTGTATGGGTGTGTGTTACATTAGATTCACTAGTAGGAGTGAGAAAAACATCACGGGGTGGTGCGCATTGTATGGGTGTGTGTTACATTACATTCACTAGTAGGAGTGAGAAAAACATCACGGGGTGGTGCGCATTGTATGGGTGTGTGTTACTTTACATTCACTAGTAGGAGTGAGAAAAACATCACGGGGTGGTGCGCATTGTATGGGTGTGTGTTACATTACATTCACTAGTAGGAGTGAGAAAAATATCACGGGGTGGTGCGCATTGTATGGGTGTGTGTTACATTACTTTCACTAGTAGGAGTGAGAAAAACATCACGGGGTGGTGCGCATTGTTTGTGTGTGTGTTACATTACATTCACTACTAGGAGTGAGAAAAACATCACGGGGTGGTGCGCATTGTATGGGTGTGTGTTACATTACATTCACTACTAGGAGTGAGAAAAACATCACGGGGTGGTGCGCATTGTATGGGTGTGTGTTACATTACATTCACTACTAGGAGTGAGAAAAACATCACGGGGTGGTGCGCATTGTATGGGTGTTTGTTACATTACATTCACTACTAGGAGTGAGAAAAACATCACGGGGTGGTGCGCATTGTATGGGTGTGTGTTACATTACATTCACTACTAGGAGTGAGAAAAACATCACGGGGTGGTGCGCATTGTATGGGTGTGTGTTACATTAGATTCACTAGTAGGAGTGAGAAAAACATCACGGGGTGGTGCGCATTGTATGGGTGTGTGTTACATTAGATTCACTAGTAGGAGTGAGAAAAACATCACGGGGTGGTGCGCATTGTATGGGTGTGTGTTACATTACATTCACTAGTAGGAGTGAGAAAAACATCACGGGGTGGTGCGCATTGTATGGGTGTGTGTTACATTACATTCACTAGCAGGAGTGAGAAAAACATCACGGGGTGGTGCGCATTGTATGGGTGTGTGTTACATTACATTCACTAGTAGGAGTGAGAAAAACATCACGGGGTGGTGCGCATGTATGGGTGTGTGTTACATTACATTCACTAGTAGGAGTGAGAAAAACATCACGGGGTGGTGCGCATTGTATGGGTGTGTGTTACATTACTTTCACTAGTAGGAGTGAGAAAAACATCACGGGGTGGTGCGCATTCTATGGGTGTGTGTTACATTACATTCACTACTAGGAGTGAGAAAACATCACGGGGTGGTGCGCATTGTATGGGTGTGTGTTACATTACATTCACTACTAGGAGTGAGAAAAACATCACGGGGTGGTGCGCATTGTATGGGTGTGTGTTACATTACATTCACTACTAGGAGTGAGAAAAACATCACGGGGTGGTGCGCATTGTATCGGTGTGTGTTACATTACATTCACTAGTAGGAGTGAGAAAACATCACGGGGTGGTGCGCATTGTATGGGTGTGTGTTACATTACATTCACTACTAGGAGTGAGAAAAACATCACGGGGTGGTGCGCATTGTATGGGTGTGTGTTACATTACATTCACTAGTAGGAGTGAGAAAAACATCACGGGGTGGTGCGCATTGTATGGGTGTGTGTTACATTAGATTCACTACTAGGAGTGAGAAAAACATCACGGGGTGGTGCGCATTGTATGGGTGTGTGTTACATTAGATTCACTAGTAGGAGTGAGAAAAACATCACGGGGTGGTGCGCATTGTATGGGTGTGTGTTACATTAGATTCACTACTAGGAGTGAGAAAAACATCACGGGGTGGTGCGCATTGTATGGGTGTGTGTTACATTAGATTCACTACTAGGAGTGAGAAAAACATCACGGGGTGGTGCGCATTGTATGGGTGTGTGTTACATTACATTCACTACTAGGAGTGAGAAAAACATCACGGGGTGGTGCGCATTGCATGGGTGTGTGTTACATTACATTCACTAGTAGGAGTGAAAAACATCACGGGGTGGTGCGCATTGCATGGGTGTGTGTTACATTACATTCACTAGTAGGAGTGAGAAAAACATCACGGGGTGGTGCGCATTGCATGGGTGTGTGTTACATTACATTCACTAGTAGGAGTGAGAAAAACATCACGGGGTGGTGCGCATTGTATGGGTGTGTGTTACATTACATTCACTAGTAGGAGTGAGAAAAACATCACGGGGTGGTGCGCATTGTATGGGTGTGTGTTACATTAGATTCACTAGTAGGAGTGAGAAAAACATCACGGGGTGGTGCGCATTGTATGGGTGTGTGTTACATTACATTCACTAGTAGGAGTGAGAAAAACATCACGGGGTGGTGCGCATTGTATGGGTGTGTGTTACATTAGATTCACTAGTAGGAGTGAGAAAAACATCACGGGGTGGTGCGCATTGTATGGGTGTGTGTTACATTAGATTCACTAGTAGGAGTGAGAAAACATCACGGGGTGGTGCGCATTGTATGGGTGTGTGTTACATTAGATTCACTAGTAGGAGTGAGAAAAACATCACGGGGTGGTGCGCATTGTATGGGTGTGTGTTACATTAGATTCACTAGTAGGAGTGAGAAAAACATCACGGGGTGGTGCGCATTGTATGGGTGTGTGTTACATTAGATTCACTAGTAGGAGTGAGAAAAACATCACGGGGTGGTGCGCATTGTATGGGTGTGTGTTACATTACATTCACTAGTAGGAGTGAGAAAAACATCACGGGGTGGTGCGCATTGTATGGGTGTGTGTTACATTACATTCACTAGTAGGAGTGAGAAAAACATCACGGGGTGGTGCGCATTGTATGGGTGTGTGTTACATTACATTCACTAGTAGGAGTGAGAAAAACATCACGGGGTGGTGCGCATTGTATGGGTGTGTGTTACATTACATTCACTAGTAGGAGTGAGAAAAACATCACGGGGTGGTGCGCATTGTATGGGTGTGTGTTACATTACATTCACTAGTAGGAGTGAGAAAAACATCACGGGGTGGTGCGCATTGTATGGGTGTGTGTTACATTACATTCACTAGTAGGAGTGAGAAAAACATCACGGGGTGGTGCGCATTGTATGGGTGTGTGTTACATTACATTCACTACTAGGAGTGAGAAAAACATCACGGGGTGGTGCGCATTGTATGGGTGTGTGTTACATTACATTCACTACTAGGAGTGAGAAAAACATCACGGGGTGGTGCGCATTGTATGGGTGTGTGTTACATTACATTCACTACTAGGAGTGAGAAAAACATCACGGGGTGGTGCGCATTGTATGGGTGTGTGTTACATTAGCATTCACTAGCTAGGAGTGAGAAAAACATCACGGGGTGGTGCGCATTGTATGGGTGTGTGTTACATTAGATTCACTAGTAGGAGTGAGAAAAACATCACGGGGTGGTGCGCATTGTATGGGTGTGTGTTACATTAGCTTCACTAGTAGGAGTGAGAAAAACATCACGGGGTGGTGCGCATTGTATGGGTGTGTGTTACATTAATTCACTAGTAGGAGTGAGAAAAACATCACGGGGTGGTGCGCATTGTATGGGTGTGTGTTACATTACATTCACTAGTAGGAGTGAGAAAAACATCACGGGGTGGTGCGCATTGTATGGGTGTGTGTTACATTACATTCACTAGTAGGAGTGAGAAAAACATCACGGGGTGGTGCGCATTGTATGGGTGTGTGTTACATTACATTCACTAGTAGGAGTGAGAAAAACATCACGGGGTGGTGCGCATGTATGGGTGTGTGTTACATTACATTCACTACTAGGAGTGAGAAAAACATCACGGGGTGGTGCGCATTGTATGGGTGTGTGTTACATTACATTCACTACTAGGAGTGAGAAAAACATCACGGGGTGGTGCGCATTGTATGGGTGTGTGTTACATTACATTCACTACTAGGAGTGAGAAAAACATCACGGGGTGGTGCGCATTGTATGGGTGTGTGTTACATTACAATTCACTACTAGGAGTGAGAAAAACATCACGGGGGTGGTGCGCATTGTTGGGTGTGTGTTACATTACATTCACTAGTAGGAGTG
>NW_026947952.1:0-71000 GCF_034190915.1 Cavia porcellus
AGTGAATGTAATGTAACGCACAAACATACAATGCGCACCACCCCGCGATGTTTTTCAGAAACCTATCCTACATTACCACTGCATGTTCCCTGACCTCCCCATGCTGACCACCCCGCGGTGCTTTTCTCCATCCTACATTGCCACTCACTGCCTTTCCTTATTCAGACACTCCGATTCACACCACCCCGTGATGTTTTTCTCACTCCTAGTAGTGAATGTAATGTAACACACACCCATACAATGCGCACCACTCCATGATGTTTTTCTCACTCCTACTAGTGAATGTAATGTAACACACACCCATACAATGCGCACCAACCCGCGATGTTTTTCTCACCCCTACTAGTGAATGTAATGTAACACACACCCATACAGTGCGCACCACCCCATGATGTTTTTCTCACTCCTACTAGTGAATGTAATGTAACACACACCCATACAATGCGCACCACCCCGCGATGTTTTTCAGAAACCTATCCTACATTGCCACTGCATGTTCCCTGACCTCCCCATGCTGACGACCCCGCGGTGCTTTTCTCCATTCTACATTGCCACTCACTGCCTATCCTAATTCAGACCCTCCGATTCACACCACCGCGTGATGTTTTTCTCACTACTACTAGTGAATGCAATGTAACACACACCGATACAATGCGCACCACCCCGTGATGTTTTTCTCACTCCTACTAGTGAATGTAATGTAACACACACCCATACAATGCGCACCACGCCGCGAGGTTTTTCAGAAACCTATCCTACATTGCCACTGCATGTTCCCTGACCTCCCCATTCTGACCATCCCGCGGTGCTTTTCTCCATCCTACATTGCCACTCACTGCCTATCCTTATTCAGACACTCCGATTCACACCACCCCGTGATGTTTTTCTCACTCCTAGTAGTGAATGTAATGTAACACACACCCATAAAATGCGCACCACCCCGTGATGTTTTTCTGACTCCTACTAGTGAAAGTAATGTAACACACAGCCATACAATGCGCACCACCCCGCAATGTTTTTCAGAAACATATCCTACATTGCCACTGCATGTTCCCTGACCTCCCCATGCTGACCACCCCACGGTGCTTTTCTCCATCCTACATTGTCACTCACTGCCTATCCTAATTCAGACCCTCCGATTCACACCACCCCGTGATATTTTTCTCACTCCTACTTGTGAATGTAATGTAACACACACCCATACAATGCGCACCACCCCGCGATGTTTTTCAAAAACCTATCCTATATTGCCACTGCATGTTCCCGAACCTCCCCATGCTGACCACCCCGCGGTGCATTTCTCCATCCTACATTGCCACTCCCTGCCTATCCTAATTCAGACCCTCCGATTCACCCCACCCCGTGATGTTTTTCTCACTCCTACTAGTGAGTGTAATGTAACACACACCCATACAATGCGCACCTCCCCGTGATGTTTTTCTCACTCCTACTAGTGAATGTAATGTAACACACACCCATACAATGCGCACCTCCCCGTGATGTTTTTCTCACTCCTACTAGTGAATGTAATGTAACACATACCCATACAATGCGCACCACCCCGCGATGTTTTTGTCATTCCCACTAGTGAATGTAATGTAACACACACCCATACAGTGCGCACCACCCCGTGAAGTTTTTCTCACTCCTACTAGTGAGTGTAATGTAACACACACCCATACAATGCGCACCTCCCCGTGATGTTTTTCTCACTCCTACTAGTGAATGTAATGTAACACATACCCATACATTGCGCACCACCCCGCGATGTTTTTCTCACTCCTACTAGTGAATGTAATGTAACACACACCCATACAGTGCGCACCACCCCATGATGTTTTTCTCACTCCTACTAGTGAATGTAATGTAACACACACCGATACAATGCGCACCACCCCGCGATGTTTTTCAGAAACCTATCCTACATTGCCACTACATGTTCCCTGACCTCCCCATGCTGACCACCCCGCGGTGCTTTTCTCCATCCTACATTGCCACTCACTGCCTATCCTAATTGAGACCCTCCGATTCACACCATCCCGTGATGTTTTTCTCACTCCTACTAGTGAATGTAATGTAACACCCACTCATACAATGCGCACCACCCCGCGATGTTTTTCAGAAACCTATCCTACATTGCGACTGCATGTTCGCTGACCTCCCCATGCTGACCACCCCGCGGTGCTTTTCTCCATCCTACATTGCCACTCACTGCCTATCCTAATTCAGACCCTCCGATTCACACCACCCCGTGATGTTTTTCTCACTCCTTATAGTGAATGTAATGTAACACACACTCATACAATGCGCAGCACCCCACGATGTTTTTCAGAAACCTATCCTACATTGCTACTGCATGTTCCCTGACCTCCCCATGCTGACCACCCCGCGGTGCTTTTCTCCAACCTACATTGCCACTCACTGCCTATCCTAATTCAGACCCTCCGATTCACACCACACCGTGATGTTTTTCTCACTCCTTATAGTGAATGTAATGTAACACACACCCATACAATGCGCACCACCCCATGATGTTTTTCTCACTCCTACTAGTGAATGTAATGTAACGCACACCCATACAATGCGCACCACCCCGCGATGTTTTTCAGAAACCTATCCTACATTACCACCGCATGTTCCCTGACCTCCCCATGCTGACCACCCCGCGGTGCTTTTCTCCATCCTACATTGCCACTCACTGCCTCTCCTTATTCAGACACTCCGATTCACACCACCCCGTGATGTTTTTCTAACTCCTAGTAGTGAATGTAATGTAACACACACCCATAAAATGCGCACCACCCCGTGATGTTTTTCTCACTCCTACTAGTGAATGTAATGTAACACACAGCCATACAATGCGCACCACCCCGCAATGTTTTTCAGAAACCTATCCTATATTGCCACTGCATGTTCCCTGACCTCCCCATGCTGACCACCCCGCGGTGCTTTTCTCCATCCTACATTGCGCCTCACTGCCTATCCTAATTCAGACCCTCCGATTCACCCCACCACGTGATGTTTTTCTCACTCCTACTAGTGAGTGTAATGTAACACACACCCATACAATGCGCACCTCCCCGTGATGTTTTTCTCACTCCTACTAGTGAATGTAATGTAACACACACCCATACAATGCGCACCACTCCGTGATGTTTTTCTCACTCCTACTAGTGAATGTAATGTAACACACACCCATACAATGCGCACCACCCCGCGATGTTTTTCTCACTCCTACTAGTGAATGTAATGTAACACACACCCATACAGTGCGCACCACCCCATGATGTTTTTCTCACTCCTACTAGTGAATGTAATGTAACACACACCCATACAATGCACACCACCCCGCGATGTTTTTCAGAAACCTATCCTACATTGCCACTGCATGTTCCCTGACCTCCCCATGCTGACCACCCCGCGGTGCTTTTCTCCATCCTACATTGCCACTCACTGCCTATCCTAATTCAGACCCTCTGATTCACACCAGCGCGTGATGTTTTTCTCACTACTACTAGTGAATGTAATGTAACACACACCGATACAATGCGCACCACCCCGTGATGTTTTTCTCACTCCTACTAGTGAATGTAATGTAACACACACCCATACAATGCGCACCACCCCGCGATGTTTTTCAGAAACCTATCCTACATTGCCACTGCATGTTCCATGACCTCCCCATGCTGACCATCCCGCGGTGCTTTTCTCCATCCTACATTGCCACTCACTGCCTCTCCTTATTCAGACCCTCCGATTCACACCACCCCGTGATGTTTTTCTCACTCCTAGTAGTGAATGTAATGTAACACACACCCATAAAATGCGCACCACCCCGTGATATTTTTCTCACTCCTACTGGTGAATGTAAAGTAACACACACCCATACAATGCGCACCACCCCGCGATGTTTTTTAGAAACCTATCCTACATTGCCACTGCATGTTCCCTGACCTCCCCATGCTGACCACCCCGCGGTGCTTTTCTCCATCCTACATTGCCACTCACTGCCTATCCTAATTCAGACCCTCCGATTCACACCACCGCGTGATGTTTTTCTCACTACTACTAGTGAATGTAATGTAACACATACCGATACAATGCGCACCACTCCGTGATGTTTTTCTCACTCCTACTAGTGAATGTAATGTAACACACACCCATACAATGCGCACCACCCGGCGATGTTTTTCAGAAAGCTATCCTACATTGCCACTGCATGTTCCATGACCTCCCCATGCTGACCATCCCGCGGTGCTTTTCTCCATCATACATTGCCACTCACTGCCTATCCTAATTCAGACCCTCCGATTCACACCACCCCGTGATGTTTTTCTCACTCCTACTAGTGAATGTAATGTAACATTCACCCATACAATGCGCACCACCCCGTGATGTTTTTCTCACTCCTACTAGTGAATGTAATGTAACACACAGCCATACAATGCGCACCACCCCGCAATGTTTTTCAGAAACATATCCTACATTGGCACTGAATGTTCCCTGACCTCCCCATGCTGACCACCCCGCGGTCCTTTTCTCCATCCTACATGCCACTCACTGCCTATCCTAATTCAGACCCTCCGATTCACACCACCCCGTGATGTTTTTCTCACTCCTACTAGTGAATGTAATGTAACACACACCCATACAATGCGCACCACCCCGCGATGTTTTTCAGAAACCTATCCTATATTGCCACTGCATGTTCCCTGACCTCCCCATGCTGACCACCCCGCGGTGCTTTTCTCCATCCTACATTGCCACTCACTGCCTATCCTAATTCATACCCTCCGATTCACCCCACCCCGTGATGTTTTTCTCACTCCTACTAGTGAGTGTAATGTAACACACACCCATACAATGCGCACCTCCCCGTGATGTTTTTCTCACTCCTACTAGTGATTGTAATGTAACACACACCCATACAATGCGCACCACTCCGTGATGTTTTTCTCACTCCTACTAGTGAATGTAATGTAACACACACCCATACAATGCGCACCACCCCATGATGTTTTTCTCACTCCTACTAGTGAATGTAATGTAACACACACCCATACAATGCGCACCACGCCGCGATGTTTTTCAGAAAGCTATCCTACATTGCCACTGCATGTTCCCTGACCTCCCCATGCTGACCACCCCGCGGTGCTTTTCTCCATCCTACATTGCCACTCACTGCCTATCCTAATTCAGACCCTCCGATTCACACCACCGCGTGAGGTTTTTCTCACTACTACTAGTGAATGTAATTTAACACACACCGATACAATGCGCACCACCCCGTGATGTTTTTCTCACTCCTAGTAGTAAATGTAATGTAACACACACCCATAAAATGCGCACCACCCCGTGATGTTTTTCTCACTCCTACTAGTGAATGTAATGTAACACACAGCCATACAATGCGCACCACCCCGCAATGTTTTTCAGAAACATATCCTACATTGGCACTGAATGTTCCCTGACCTCCCCATGCTGACCACCCCGCGGTCCTTTTCTCCATCCTACATGCCACTCACTGCCTATCCTAATTCAGACCCTCCGATTCACACCACCCCGTGATGTTTTTCTCACTCCTACTAGTGAATGTAATGTAACACACACCCATACAATGCGCACCACCCCGCAATGTTTTTCAGAAACCTATCCTATATTGCCACTGCATGTTCCCTGACCTCCCCATGCTGACCACCCCGCGGTGCTTTTCTCCATCCTACATTGCCACTCACTGCCTATCCTAATTCAGACCCTCCGATTCACCCCACCCCGTGATGTTTTTCTAACTCCTACTAGTGAGTGTAATGTAACACACACCCATACAATGCGCACCTCCCCGTGATGTTTTTCTCACTCCTACTAGTGAATGTAATGTAACACACACCCATACAATGCGTACCATCCCGCGATGTTTTTCTCACTCCTACTAGTGAATGTAATGTAACACACACCCATACAGTGCGCACCACCCCATGATGTTTTTCTCACTCCTACTAGTGAATGTAATGTAACACACACCCATACAATGCGCACCACGCCGCGATGTTTTTCAGAAACCTATCCTACATTGCCACTGCCTGTTCCCTGACCTCCCCATGCTGACCACCCCGCGGTGCTTTTCTCCATCCTACATTGCCACTCACTGCCTATCCTAATTCAGACCCTCCGATTCACACCACCCCGTGATGTTTTTCTCACTCCTACTAGTGAATGCAATGTAACACACACCCATACAATGCGCACCACCCCATGATGTTTTTCTCACTCCTACTAGTGAATGTAATGTAACGCACACCCATACAATGCGCACCACCCCGCGATGTTTTTCCGAAACCTATCCTACAATACCACTGCATGTTCCCTGACCTCCCCATGCTGACCACCCCGCGGTGATTTTCTCCATCCTACATTGCCACTCACTGCCTCTCCTTATTCAGACACTCCGATTCACACCACCCCGTGATGTTTTTCTCACTCCTAGTAGTGAATGTAATGTAACACACACCCATAAAATGCGCACCACCCCGTGATGTTTTTCTCACTCGTACTAGTGAATGTAATGTAACACACAGCCATACAATGCGCACCACCCCGCAATGTTTTTCAGAAACATATCCTACATTGCCACTGCATGTTCCCTGACCTCCCCATGCTGACCACCCCGCGGTGCTTTTCTCCATCCTACATTGCCACTCACTGCCTATCCTAATTCAGACCCTCCGATTCACACCACCCCGTGATGTTTTTCTCACTCCTACTAGTGAATGTAATGTAACACACACCCATACAATGCGCACGACCCCGCGATGTTTTTCAGAAACCTATCCTATATTGCCACTGCATCTTCCCTGACCTCCCCATGCTGACCACCCCACGGTGCTTTTCTCCATCCTACATTGCCACTCACTGCCTATCCTAATTCAGACCCTCCGATTCACCCCACCCCGTGATGTTTTTCTCACTCCTACTAGTGAGTGTAATATAACACACACCCATACAATGCGCACCACTCCGTGATGTTTTTCTCACTCCTACTAGTGAATGTAATGTAACACACACCCATACAATGCGCACCACCCCGCGATGTTTTTCTCACTCTTACTAGTGAATGTAATGTAACACACACCCATACAGTGCGCACCACCCCATGATGTTTTCCTCACTCCTACTAGTGAATGTAATGTAACACACACCCATACAATGCGCACCACCCCGCGATGTTTTTCAGAAACCTATCCTACATTGCCACTGCATGTTCCCTGACCTCCCCATGCTGACCACCCCGCGGTGCTTTTCTCCATCCTACATTGCCACTCACTGCCTATCCTAATTCAGACCCTCCGATTCACACCACCGCGTGATGTTTTTCTCACTACTACTAGTGAATGTAATGTAACACACACCCATACAGTGCGCACCAACCCATGATGTTTTTCTCACTCCTACTAGTGAATGTAATGTAACACACACCCATACAATGCGCACCACGCCGCGATGTTTTTCAGAAAGCTATCCTACATTGCCACTGCATGTTCCCTGACCTCCCCATGCTGACCACCCCGCGGTGCTTTTCTCCATCCTACATTGCCACTCACTGCCTATCCTAATTCAGACCCTCCGATTCACACCACCGCGTGAGGTTTTTCTCACTACTACTAGTGAATGTAATTTAACACACACCGATACAATGCGCACCACCCCGTGATGTTTTTCTCACTCCTAGTAGTAAATGTAATGTAACACACACCCATAAAATGCGCACCACCCCGTGATGTTTTTCTCACTCCTACTAGTGAATGTAATGTAACACACAGCCATACAATGCGCACCACCCCGCAATGTTTTTCAGAAACATATCCTACATTGGCACTGAATGTTCCCTGACCTCCCCATGCTGACCACCCCGCGGTCCTTTTCTCCATCCTACATGCCACTCACTGCCTATCCTAATTCAGACCCTCCGATTCACACCACCCCGTGATGTTTTTCTCACTCCTACTAGTGAATGTAATGTAACACACACCCATACAATGCGCACCACCCCGCGATGTTTTTCAGAAACCTATCCTATATTGCCACTGCATGTTCCCTGACCTCCCCATGCTGACCACCCCGCGGTGCTTTTCTCCATCCTACATTGCCACTCACTGCCTATTCTAATTCAGACCCTCCGATTCACCCCACCCCGTGATGTTTTTCTAACTCCTACTAGTGAGTGTAATGTAACACACACCCATACAATGCGCACCTCCCCGTGATGTTTTTCTCACTCCTACTAGTGAATGTAATGTAACACACACCCATACAATGCGCACCACTCCGTGATGTTTTTCTCACTCCTACTAGTGAATGTAATGTAACACACACCCATACAATGCGTACCATCCCGCGATGTTTTTCTCACTCCTATTAGTGAATGTAATGTAACACACATCCATACAGTGCGCACCACCCCATGATGTTTTTCTCACTCCTACTAGTGAATGTAATGTAACACACACCCATACAATGCGCACCACGCCGCGATGTTTTTCAGAAACCTATCCTACATTGCCACTGCCTGTTCCCTGACCTCCCCATGCTGACCACCCCGCGGTGCTTTTCTCCATCCTACATTGCCACTCACTGCCTATCCTAATTCAGACCCTCCGATTCACACCACCCCGTGATGTTTTTCTCACTCCTACTAGTGAATGCAATGTAACACACACCCATACAATGCGCACCACCCCATGATGTTTTTCTCACTCCTACTAGTGAATGTAATGTAACGCACACCCATACAATGCGCACCACCCCGCGATGTTTTTTCGAAACCTATCCTACAATACCACTGCATGTTCCCTGACCTCCCCATGCTGACCACCCCGCGGTGATTTTCTCCATCCTACATTGCCACTCACTGCCTCTCCTTATTCAGACACTCCGATTCACACCACCCCGTGATGTTTTTCTCACTCCTAGTAGTGAACGTAATGTAACACACACCCATAAAATGCGCACCACCCCGTGATGTTTTTCTCACTCGTACTAGTGAATGTAATGTAACACACAGCCATACAATGCGCACCACCCCGTGATGTTTTTCTCACTCGTACTAGTGAATGTAATGTAACACACAGCCATACAATGCGCACCACCCCGCAATGTTTTTCAGAAACATATCCTACATTGCCACTGCATGTTCCCTGACCTCCCCATGCTGACCACCCCGCGGTGCTTTTCTCAATCCTACATTGCCACTCACTGCCTATCCTAATTCAGACCCTCCGATTCACACCACCCCGTGATGTTTTTCTCACTCCTACTAGTGAATGTAATGTAACACACACCCATACAATGCGCACGACCCCGCGATGTTTTTCAGAAACCTATCCTATATTGCCACTGCATCTTCCCTGACCTCCCCATGCTGACCACCCCACGGTGCTTTTCTCCATCCTACATTGCCACTCACTGCCTATCCTAATTCAGACCCTCCGATTCACCCCACCCCGTGATGTTTTTCTCACTCCTACTAGTGAGTGTAATGTAACACACACCCTTACAATGCGCACCTCCCCGTGATGTTTTTCTCACTCCTACTAGTGAATGTAATATAACACACACCCATACAATGCGCACCACTCCGTGATGTTTTTCTCACTCCTACTAGTGAATGTAATGTAACACACACCCATACAATGCGCACCACCCCGCGATGTTTTTCTCACTCTTACTAGTGAATGTAATGTAACACACACCCATACAGTGCGCACCACCCCATGATGTTTTCCTCACTCCTACTAGTGAATGTAATGTAACACACACCCATACAATGCGCACCACCCCGCGATGTTTTTCAGAAACCTATCCTACATTGCCACTGCATGTTCCCTGACCTCCCCATGCTGACCACCCCGCGGTGCTTTTCTCCATCCTACATTGCCACTCACTGCCTATCCTAATTCAGACCCTCCGATTCACACCACCGCGTGATGTTTTTCTCACTACTACTAGTGAATGTAATGTAACACACACCCATACAGTGCGCACCACCCCATGATGTTTTTCTCACTCCTACTAGTGAATGTAATGTAACACACACCCATACAATGCGCACCACGCCGCGATGTTTTTCAGAAAGCTATCCTACATTGCCACTGCATGTTCCCTGACCTCCCCATGCTGACCACCCCGCGGTGCTTTTCTCCATCCTACATTGCCACTCACTGCCTATCCTAATTCAGACCCTCCGATTCACACCACCGCGTGAGGTTTTTCTCACTACTACTAGTGAATGTAATTTAACACACACCGATACAATGCGCACCACCCCGTGATGTTTTTCTCACTCCTAGTAGTAAATGTAATGTAACACACACCCATAAAATGCGCACCACCCCGTGATGTTTTTCTCACTCCTACTAGTGAATGTAATGTAACACTCACCCATACAATGCGCACCACCCCATGATGTTTTTCTCACTCCTACTATTGAATGTAATGTAACGCACACCCATACAATGCGCACCACCCCGCGGTGTTTTTCAGAAACCTATCCTACTTTACCACTGCATGTTCCCTGACCTCCCCATGCTGACCACCCCGCGGTGCTTTTCTCCATCCTACATTGCCACTCACTGCCTCTCCTTATTCAGACCCTCCGATTCACACCACCCCGTGGTGTTTTTCTCACTCCTAGTAGTAAATGTGATGTAACACACACCCATAAAATGCGCACCACCCCGTGATGTTTTTCTCACTCCTACTAGTGAATGTAATGTAACACACAGCCATACAATGCGCACCACCCCGCAATGTTTTTCAGAAACATATCCTACATTGGCACTGAATGTTCCCTGACCTCCCCATGCTGACCACCCCGCGGTCCTTTTCTCCATCCTACATGCCACTCACTGCCTATCCTAATTCAGACCCTCCGATTCACACCACCCCGTGATGTTTTTCTCACTCCTACTAGTGAATGTAATGTAACACACACCCATACAATGCGCACCACCCCGCGATGTTTTTCAGAAACCTATCCTATATTGCCACTGCATGTTCCCTGACCTCCCCATGCTGACCACCCCGCGGTGCTTTTCTCCATCCTACATTGCCACTCACTGCCTATCCTAATTCAGACCCTCCGATTCACCCCACCCCGTGATGTTTTTCTCACTCCTACTAGTGAGTGTAATATAACACACACCCATACAATGCGCACCTCCCCGTGATGTTTTTCTCACTCCTACTAGTGAATGTAATGTAACACACACCCATACAATGCGCACCACTCCGTGATGTTTTTCTCACTCCTACTAGTGAATGTAATGTAACACACACCCATACAATGCGTACCACCCCGCGATGTTTTTCTCACTCCTACTAGTGAATGTAATGTAACACACACCCATACAGTGCGCACCACCCCATGATGTTTTTCTCACTCCTACTAGTGAATGTAATGTAACACACACCCATACAATGCGCACCACGCCGCGATGTTTTTCAGAAAGCTATCCTACATTGCCACTGCATGTTCCCTGACCTCCCCATGCTGACCACCCCGCGGTGCTTTTCTCCATCCTACATTGCCACTCACTGCCTATCCTAATTCAGACCCTCCGATTCACACCACCGCGTGAGGTTTTTCACACTACTACTAGTGAATGTAATTTAACACACACCGATACAATGCGCACCACCCCGTGATGTTTTTCTCACTCCTAGTAGTAAATGTAATGTAACACACACCCATAAAATGCGCACCACCCCGTGATGTTTTTCTCACTCCTACTAGTGAATGTAATGTAACACACAGCCATACAATGCGCACTACCCCGCAATGTTTTTCAGAAACATATCCTACATTGGCACTGAATGTTCCCTGACCTCCCCATGCTGACCACCCCGCGGTCCTTTTCTCCATCCTACATGCCACTCACTGCCTATCCTAATTCAGACCCTCCGATTCACACCACCCCGTGATGTTTTTCTCACTCCTACTAGTGAATGTAATGTAACACACACCCATACAATGCGCACCACCCCGCGATGTTTTTCAGAAACCTATCCTATATTGCCACTGCATGTTCCCTGACCTCCCCATGCTGACCACCCCGCGGTGCTTTTCTCCATCCTACATTGCCACTCACTGCCTATCCTAATTCAGACCCTCCGATTCACCCCACCCCGTGATGTTTTTCTCACTCCTACTAGTGAGTGTAATGTAACACACACCCATACAATGCGCACCTCCCCGTGATGTTTTTCTCACTCCTACTAGTGAATGTAATGTAACACACACCCATACAATGCGCACCACTCCGTGATGTTTTTCTCACTCCTACTAGTGAATGTAATGTAACACACACCCATACAATGCGTACCATCCCGCGATGTTTTTCTCACTCCTACTAGTGAATGTAATGTAACACACACCCATACAGTGCGCACCACCCCATGATGTTTTTCTCACTCCTACTAGTGAATGTAATGTAACACACACCCATACAATGCGCACCACGCCGCGATGTTTTTCAGAAACCTATCCTACATTGCCACTGCATGTTCCCTGACCTCCCCATGCTGACCACCCCGCGGTGCTTTTCTCCTTCCTACATTGCCACTCACTGCCTATCCTAATTCAGACCCTCCGATTCACACCACCGCGTGAGGTTTTTCTCACTACTACTAGTGAATGTAATTTAACACACACCGATACAATGCGCACCACCCCGTGATGTTTTTCTCACTCCTACTAGTGAATGTAATGTAACACACACCCATACAATGCGCACCACCCCGCGATGTTTTTCAGAAACCTATCCTACATTGCCACTGCATGTTCCATGACCTCCCCATGCTGACCATCCCGCGGTGCTTTTCTCCATCCTACATTGCCACTCCCTGCCTATCCTAATTCAGACCCTCCGATTCACACCACCCTTTGATGTTTTTCTCACTCCTACTAGTGAATGTAATGTAACACCACCCACACCATGCACACCACCCCGTGATGTTTTTCTCACTCCTACTAGTGAATGTAATGTAACACACACCCATACAATGCGCACCACCCCGCGATGTTTTTCAGAAACCTATTCTACATTGCCACTGCATGTTCCCTGACCTCCCCATGCTGACCACCCCACGGTGCTTTTCTCCATCCTACATTGCCACTCACTGCCTATCCTAATTCAGACCCTCCGATTCACACCACCCTTTGATGTTTTTCTCACTCCTACTAGTGAATGTAATGTAACACCACCCACACAATGCACACCACCCCGTGATGTTTTTCTCACTCCTACTAGTGAATGTAATGTAACACACACCCATACAATGCGCACCACCCCGCGATGTTTTTCAGAAACCTATCCTACATTGCCACTGCATGTTCCATGACCTCCCCATGCTGACCATCCCGCGGTGCTTTTCTCCATCCTACATTGCCACTCACTGCCTATCCTAATTCAGACCCTCCGATTCACACCACCCCGTGATGTTTTTCTCACTCCTACTAGTGAATGTAATGTAACACACACCCATACAATGCGCACCACCCCACAATGTTTTTCAGAAACCTATCGTACATTGCCACTGCATGTTCCCTGACCTCCCCATGCTGACCACCCCGCGGTGCTTTTCTCCATCCTACATTGCCACTCACTGCCTATCCGAATTCAGACCCTCCGATTCACACCACCCCGCGATGTTTTTCTCACTCCGAATAGTGAATGTAATTGAACACACACCCATACAAGGCGCACCACCCCGCGATGTTTTTCAGAAACCTATCCTACATTGCCATTGCATGTTCCCTGACCTCCCCATGCTGACCACGCCACGTTTCTTTTCTCCATCCTACATTGCCACTCACTGACTATCCTAATTCAGACACTTCGATTCACACCACGCCGTGATGATTTTCTCACTCCTACTAGTGAATGTAATGTAACACACACCCATACAATGTGCACCACCCCGTGATGTTTTTCTCACTCCTACTAGTGAATGTAATGTAACACCCATACAATGCGCACCACCCCCGATGCTTTTCAGAAACCTATCCTACATTGCCACTGCATGTTCCCTGACCTCCCCATGCTGACCACCCCGCGGTGCTTTTCTCCATCCTATATTGCCACTCACTGCCTATCCTAATTCAGACCCTCCGATTCACACCACCGCGCGATGTTTTTCTCACTCCTACTAGTGAATGTAATGTAACACACACCCATACAATGCGCACCACCCCATGATGTTTTTCTCACTCCTACTAGTGAATGTAATGTAACACACACCCATACAATGCGCACCGCCCCGCGATGTTTTTCAGAAACCTATCCTACATTGCCACTGCATGTTTCCTCACCTCCCCATGCTGACCACCCCGCGGTGCTTGACTCCATCCTACATTGCCACTCACTGCCTATCCTAATTCCGACCCTCCGATTCACACCACCACGTGACGTTTTTCTCACTCCTACTAGTGAATGTAATGTAAAACACACCGATACAATGCGCACCACCCCGTGATGTTTTTCTCACTCCTACTAGTCAATGTAATGTAACACACACCCATACAATGCGCACCAAACCTCGATGTTTTTCAGAAACCTATCCTACATTGCCACTGCATGTTCCAAAACCTCCCCATGCTGACCACCCCGCGGTGCTTTTCTCCATCCTACATTGCCACTCACTGCCTATCCTAATTCAGACCCTCCGATTCACACAACCCCGTGATGTTTTTCTCACTCCTGCTAGTGAATGTAATGTAACACCACCCATTCAATGCGCACCACCCCGTGATGTTTTTCTCACTCCTACTAGTGAATGTAATGTAACACACACCCATACAATGCGCACCACCCCGCGATGTTTTTCAGAAACCTATCCTACATTGCCACTGCATGTTCCCTGACCTCCCAATGTTGACCACCCCGCGGGGCATTTCTCCATCCTACATTGCACCTCACTGCCTATCTTAATTCAGACCCTCCGATTCACACCACCCCGTGATGTTTTTCTCACTCCTACTTGTGAATGTAATGTAACACACACCCATACAATGCGCATCACCCCGCGATGTTTTTCAGAAACCTATCCTACATTGCAACTGCATGTTCCCTGACCTCCCCATGCTGACCACCCCGCGGTGCTTTTCTCCATCCTACATTGCCACTCACTGCCTATCCTAATTCAGACCCTCCGATTCACACCACCCCGTGATGTTTTCATCACTCCTACAGGTGAATGTAATGTAACACACACCCATACAATTCGCACCACCCTGCGATGTTTTTCAGAAACCTATCCTACATTGCCACTGCATGTTCCCTGACCTCCCCATGCTGAACTCCCCGCGGTGTGTTTCTCTATCCTATATTGCCACTCACTGCCTATCCTAATTCAGACACTCCGATTGACACCACTCCGTGATGCTTTTCTCACTCCTACTAGTGAATGTAATGTAACACCACCCATTCAATACTCACCACCCCGTGATATTTTTCTCACTCCTACTAGTGAATGTAATGTAGCACACACCCATACAATTCGCACCACCCTGCGATGTTTTTCAGAAACCTATCCTACATTGCCACTGCATTTTCCCTGACCTCCCCATGTTGACCACACCACGTTGCTTTTCTCCATCCTACATTGCCACTCACTGCCTATCCTCATTCAGACCCTCCGATTCACACCACCCCGTGATGTTTTTCTCACTCCTACTAGTGAATGTAATGTAACACACACCCATACAATGCGCACCACCCCGTGATGTTTTCCTCACTCCTACTAGTGAATGTAATGTAACACTCACCCATACAATGCGCACCACCCCGTGATGTTTTTCAGAAACCTATCGTACATTGCCACTGCATGTTCCCTTACCTCCAGATGCTGACAACCCGCGGTGCTTTTCTCCATCCTACATTGCCACTCACTGCCTATCCTAATTCAGACGCTCCGATTCACACCACCCCGTGATGTTTTTCTCACTCCTACTATTGAATGTAATGTAACACACACCCATACAATGCGCACCACACCGTGATGTTTTTCTCACTCCTACTAGTGAATGTAATGTAACACACACCCATACAATGCGCACCACCCCGCGATGTTTTTCAGAAACCTATCCTACATTGCCACTGCATGTTCCCTGACTTCCCAATGCTGATCACCCCGCGGTGCTTTTCTCCACCATACATTGCCACTCACTACCTATCCTAATTCAGACACTCCAATTCACACCACCCCGTGATGTTTTTCGCACTCCTACTACTGAATGTAACGTAACACAGACCCATACAATGCACACCACCCCGCGATGTTTTTCGGAAACCTATCCTACATTGCCACTGCATGTTCCCTGACCTCCCCATGCTGACCACCCCGCGGTGCTTTTCTACATCCTACATTGCCACTCACTGCCTATCCTCATTCAGACCCTCCGATTCACACCAACCCGTGATGTTTTTCTCACTCCTACTAGTGAATGTAATGTAACACACACCCATACAATGCGCACCACCCCGTGATATTTTTCTCACTCTTACTAGTGAATGTAATGTAACACACACCCATACAATGCGCACCACCCCGCGATGTTTTTCAGAAACCTATCCTACATTGCCACTGCATGTTCCCTGACTTCCCAATGCTGATCACCCCGCGGTGCTTTTCTCCATCCTACATTGCCACTCACTACCTATCCTAATTCAGACACTCCGATTCACACCACCCCGTGATGTTTTTCGCACTCCTACTAGTGAGTGTAATGTAACACACACCCATACAATGCGAACCTCCCCGTGATGTTTTTCTCACTCCTACTAGTGAATGTAATGTAACACACACCCATACAATGCGCACCACTCCGTGATGTTTTTCTCACTCCTACTAGTGAATGTAATGTAACACACACCCATACAATGCGCACCACCCCGCGATGTTTTTCTCACTCCTACTAGTGAATGTAATGTAACACACACCCATACAGTGCGCACCACTCCATGATGTTTTTCTCACTCCTACTAGTGAATGTAATGTAACACACACCCATACAATGCGCACCACCCCGCCATGTTTTTCAGAAACCTATCCTACATTGCCACTGCATGTTCCCTGACCTCCCCATGCTGACCACCCTGCGGTGCTTTTCTCCATCGTACATTGCCACTCACTGCCTATCCTAATTGAGACCCTCCGATTCACACCACCGCGTGATGTTTTTCTCACTACTACTAGTGAATGTAATGTAACACACACCGATACAATGCGCACCACCCCGTGATGTTTTTCTCACTCCTACTAGTGAATGTAATGTAACACACAACCATACAATGCGCACCACCCCGCGATGTTTTTCAGAAACCTATCCTACATTGCCACTGCATGTTCCATGACCTCCCCATGCTGACCATCCCGCGGTGCTTTTCTCCATCCTACATTTCCACTCACTGCCTATCCTAATTCAGACCCTCCGATTCACACCACCCCTTGATGTTTTTCTCACTCCTACTAGTGAATGTAATGTAACACCACCCATACAATGCGCACCACCCCGTGATGTTTTTCTCACTCCTACTAGTGAATGTAATGTAACACACACCCATACAATGCCCACCACCCCGCGATGTTTTTCAGAAACCTATTCTACATTGCCACTGCAAGTTCCCTGACCTCCCCATGCTGACCACCCCACGGTGCTTTTCTCCATCCTACATTGCCACTCACTGCCTATCCTAATTCAGACCCTCCGATTCACACCACCCCGTGATGTTTTTCTCACTCCTACTAGTGAATGTAATGTAACCCACACCCATACAATGCGCACCACCCCGCAATGTTATTCAGAAACCTATCCTACATTGCCACTGCATGTTACCTGACCTCCCCATGCTGACCACCCCGCGGTGCTTTTCTCCATCCTACATTGCCACTCACTGCCTATCCTAATTCAGACCCTCCGATTCACACCACCCCGCGATGTTTTTCTCACTCCTACTAGTGAATGTAATGGAACACACACCCATACAATGCGCACCACCCCGCGATGTTTTTCAGAAACCTATCCTACATTGCCATTGCATGTTCCCTGACCTCCCCATGATGACCACGCCGCGTTTCTTTTATCCATCCTACATTGCCACTCACTGCGTATCCTAATTCTGACCCTCCGATTCACACCACCGCGTGACGTTTTTCTCACTCCTACTAGTGAATGTAATGTAACACACACCGATACAAGGCGCACCACCCCGTGATTTTTTTCTCACTCCTACTAGTGAATGTGATGTAAAACACACATACAATGCGCACAAAACCGCGATGTTTTTCAGAAACCTATCCTACATTGCCACTGCATGTTCCATGACCTCCCCATGCTGACCACCCCGCGGTGCTTTTCTCCATCCTACATTGCCACTCACTGCCTATCCTAATTCAGACCCTCCGATTCACACCACCACGTGATGTTTTTCTCACTCCTGCTAGTGAATGTAATGTAACACCACCCATTCAATGCGAACCACCCCGTGATGTTTTTCTCACTCCTACTAGTGAATGTAATGTAACACACACCCATACAATGCGCACCACCCCGCGATGTTTTTCAGAAACCTATCCTACATTGCCACTGCATGTTCCCTGACCTCCCAATGTTGACCACCAGGCGGTGCATTTCTCCATCCTACATTGCACCTCACTGCCTATCCTAATTCAGACCCTCCGATTCACACCACCCCGTGATGTTTTTCTCACTCCTACTTGTGAATGTAATGTAACACACACCCATACAATGCGCACCACCCCGCGATGTTTTTCAGAAACCTATCCTACATTGCAACTGCATGTTCCCTGACCTCCCCATGCTGACCACCCCGCGGGGCTTTTCTCCATCCTACATTGCCACGCACTGCCTATCCTAATTCAGACCCTCCGATTCACACCACCCCGTGATGTTTTTCTCACTCCTACTAGTGAATGTAATGTAACACACACCCATACAATGCGCACCACCCCGTGATGTTTTTCACAAAACTATCCTACATTGCCACTGCATGTTCCCTGACCTCCCCATGCTGACCACCCAGCGGTGCTTTTCTCCATCCTACATTGCCACTCACTGCCTTTCCTAATTCAGACCCTCCGATTCACACCACCCCGCGATGTTTTTCTCACTCCTCCTAGTGAATGTAATGGAACACACACCCATACAATGCTCACCACCCCGCGATGTTTTTCAGAAACCTATCCTACATTGCCATTGCATGTTCCCTGACCTCCCCATGCTGACCACGCCGCGTTTCTTTTCTCCATCCTACATTGCCACTCACTGCCTATCCTAATTCAGACACTCCGATTCACACCACGCCGTGATGTTTTTCTCACTCCTACTAGTGAATGTAATGTAACACACACCCATACAATGTGCACCACCCCGTGATGTTTTTCTCACTCCTACTAGTGAATGGAATGTAACACCCATACAATGCGCACCACCCCGCGATGTTTTTCAGAAACCTATCCTACATTGCCACTGCATGTTCCCTGACCTCCCCATGCTGACCACCCCGCGGTGCTTTTCTCCATCCTATATTGCCACTCACTTCCTATCCTAATTCAGACCCTCCGATTCACACCACCGCGCGATGTTTTTCTCACTCCTACTAGTGAATGTAATGTAACACACACGCATACAATGCGCACCACCCCATGATGTTTTTCTCACTCTTACTAGTGAATGTAATGTAACACACACCCATACAATGCGCACCGCCCCGTGATGTTTTTCAGAAACCTATCCTACATTGAGACTGCATGTTTCCTGACCTCCCCATGCTGACCACCCCGCGGTGCTTGACTCCATCCTACATTGCCACTCACTGCCTATCCTAATTCCGACCCTCCGATTCACACCACCGCGTGACGTTTTTCTCACTCCTACTAGTGAATGTAATGTAACACACACCGATACAATGCGCACCACCCCCTGATGTTTTTCTCACTCCTACTAGTGAATGTAATGTAACACACACCCATACAATGCGCACCAAACCGCGATGTTTTTCAGAAACCTATCCTACATTGCCACTGCATGTTCCATGACCTCCCCATGCTGACCACCCCGCGGTGCTTTTCTCCATCCTACATTGCCACTCACTGCCTATCCTAATTCAGACCCTCCGATTCACACCACCCCGTGATGTTTTTCTCACTCCTGCTAGTGAATGTAATGTAACACCACCCATTCAATGCGCACCACCCCGTGATGTTTTTCTCACTCCTACTAGTGAATGTAATGTAACACACACCCATACAATGGGCACCACCCAGCGATGTTTTTCAGAAACCTATCCTACATTGCCACTGCATGTTCCCTGACCTCTCCATGCTGAACACCCCGCGGTGCTTTTCTCGATCCTACATTGCCACTCACTGCCTATCCTAATTCAGACCCTCCAATTCACACCACCCCGTGATGTTTTTCTCAGTCCTACTAGTGAATGTAATGTAACACACACCCATACAATGCGCACCACCCCGTGATGTTTTTCAGTAAACTATCCTACATTGCCACTGCATGTTCCCTGACCTCCCCATGCTGACCACCCCGCGGTGCTTTTCTCCATCCTACATTGCCACTCACTTCCTATCCTAATTCACACCCTCCGATTCACACCACCCCGTGATGTTTTTCTCACTCCTACTAGTGAATGTAATGTAACACACACCCATACAATGCGCACCACCCCGCGATGTTTTTGAGAAACCTTCCTACATTGCCACTGCATGTTCCCTGACCTCCCCATGCTGACCACCCCGCGGTGCTTTTCTCGATCCTACATTGCCACTCACTGCCTATCCTAATTCAGACCCTCCGATTCACACCACCCCGTGATGTTTTTCTCAGTCCTACTAGTGAATGTAATGTAACACACACCCATACAATGCGCACCACCCCGCGATGTTTTTCAGAAACCTATCCAAAATTGCCACTGCATGCTCCCTGACCTCCCCATGCTGACCACCCCGCGGTGCTTTTCTCCATCCTACATTGCCACTCACTTCCTATCCTAATTCAGACCCTCCGATGCACACCACCCCGTGATGTTTTTCTCACTCCTACTAGTGAATGTAATGTAACACACACCCATACAATGCGCACCACCCTGTGATGTTTTTCTCACTACTACTAGTGAAGGTAATGTAACACACACACATACAATGCGCACCACCCCGCGATGTTTTTAGAAACCTATCCTACATTGCCACTGCATTTTCCCTGACATCCCCATGCTGACCACCCCGCGGTGCTTTTCTCCATCCTACATTGCCACTCACTGCCTATCCTAATTCAGACCCTCCGATTCACACCACCCCGTGATGTTTTTCTCACTCCTACTAGTGAATGTAATGTAACACACACCCATACAATGCGCACCACCCCGTGATGTTTTCCTCACTCCTACTAGTGAATGTAATGTAACACACACCCATACAATGCGCACCACCCCGTGATGTTTTTCAGAAACCTACCCTACATTGCCACTGCATGTTCCCTTACCTCCCCATGCTGACAACCCGCGGTGCTTTGCTCCATCCTACATTGCCACTCACTGCCTATCCTAATTCAGACACTCCGATTCACACCACCCCGTGATGTTTTTCTCACTCCTACTAGTGAATGTAATGTAACACACACCCATACAATGCGCACCACCCCGTGATGTTTTTCTCACTCCTACTAGTGAATGTAATGTAACACACACCCATACAATGCGCACCACCCCGTGATGTTGTTCCCACTCCTACTAGTGAATGTAATGTAACACACACCCATACAATGCGCACCATCCCGCGATGTTTTTCAGAAACCTATCCTACATTGCCACTGCATGTTCCCTGACTTCCCAATGCTGATCACCCCGCAGTGTTTTTCTCCATCCTACATTGTCACTCACTACCTATCCTAATTCAGACACTCCGATTCACACCACCCCGTGATGTTTTTCGCACTCCTACTACTGAATGTAATGTAACACAGACCCATACAATGCACACCACCCCGCGATGTTTTTCAGAAACCTATCCTACATTGGCACTGCATGTTCCCTGACCTCCACATGCTGACCACCCCGCGGTGCTTTTCTCCATCCTACATTGCCACTCACTGCCTATCCTAATTCAGACCCTCCGATTCACAAAACAAGGTGATATTTTTCTCACTCCTACTAGTGAATGTAATGTAACACACACCCATACAATGCGCACCACCCCGTGATGTTTTTCAGTAAACTATCCTACATTGCCACTGCATGTTCCCTGACCTCCCCATGCTGACCACACCGCGGTGCTTTTCTCCAGCCTACATTGCCACTCACTGCCTATCCTAATTCAGACCCTCCGATTCACACCACCCCGTGATGTTTTTCTCACTCCTACTAGTGAATGTAATGTAACACACACCCATACAATGCGCACCACCCCGCGATGTTTTTGAGAAACCTATCCTACATTGCCACTGCATGTTCCCTGACCTCCCCATGCTGACCACCCCGCGGTGCTTTTCTCGATCCTACATTGCCACTCACTGCCTATCCTAATTCAGACCCTCAGATTCACACCACCCCGTGATGTTTTTCTCAGTCCTACTAGTGAATGTAATGTAACACACACCCATACAATGCGCACCACCCCGCGATGTTTTTCAGAAACCTATCCAACATTGCCACTGCATGCTCCCTGCCCTCCCCATGCTGACCACCCCGCGGTGCTTTTCTCCATCCTACATGGCCACTCACTGCCTATCCTAATTCAGATGCTCCGATTCACACCACCCCGTGATGTTTTTCTCACTCCTACTAGTGAATGTAATGTAACACACACCCATACAATGCGCACCACCCTGTGATGTTTTTCTCACTCCTACTAGTGAATGTAATGTAACACACACCCATACAATGCGCACCACCCCGCGATGTTTTTCAGAAACCTATCCTACATTACCACTGCATGTTCCCTGACTTCCCAATGCTGATCACCCCGCGGTGCTTTTCTCCATCCTACATTGCCACTCACTACCTATCCTAATTCAGACACTCCGATTCACACCACCCCGTGATGTTTTTCTCACTCCTACTAGTGAATGTAATGTAACACACACCCATACAATGCGCACCACCATTGTGATGTTTTTCTCACTACTACTAGTGAATGTAATGTACCACACACCCATACAATGCACACCACCCCGCGATGTTTTTAGAAACCTATCCTACATTGCCACTGCATGTTCCCTGACATCCCCATGCTGACCACCCCGCGGTGCTTTTCTCCATCCTACATTGCCACTCACTGCCTATCCTAATTCAGACCCTCCGATTCACACCACCCCGTCATGTTTTTCTCACTCCTACTAGTGAATGTAATGTAACACACACCCATACAATGCGCACCACCCCTTGATGTTTTCCTCACTCCTACTAGTGAATGTAATGTAACACACACCCATAAAAAGCGCACCACCCCGTGATGTTTTTCAGAAACCTATCCTACATTGCCACTGCATGTTCCCTTACCTCCCCATGCTGACAACCCGCGGTGCTTTTCTCCATCCTACATTGCCACTCACTACCTATCCTTATTCAGACACTCCGATTCACACCACCCCGTGATGTTTTTCGCACTCCTACCACTGAATGTAATGTAACACAGACCCATACAATACACACCACCCCGCGATGTTTTTCGGAAACCTATCCTACATTGCCACTGCATGTTCCCTGACCTCCCCATGCTGACCACCCCGCGGTGCTTTTCTCCATCCTACATTGCCACTCACTGCCTACCCTCATTCAGATCCTCCGTTTCACACCACCCCGTGATGTTTTTCTCATTACTACTAGTGAATGTAATGTAACACACACCCATACGATGCGCACCACCCCGCAATTTTTTTCAGAAACCTATCCTACATTGCCACTGCATGTTCCCTGACCTCCCCATGCTGACCACCCCACGGTGCTTTTCTCCAGCCTACATTGCCACTCACTGCCAATCCTAATTCAGACCTTCCGATTCACACCCCCACGATGTTTTTTCACTCCTACTAGTGAATGTAATGGAACACACACCCATAAAATGCGCACCACCCCGCGATGTTTTTCAGAAACCTAACCTACATTGCAACTGCATGTTCCCTGACCTCCCCATGCTGACCACCCCGCGGTGCTTTTCTCCATCCTACATTGCCACTCACTGCCTATCCTAATTCAGACCCTCCGATTCACACCACCCCGTGATGTTTTTCTCACTCCTACTAGTGAATGTAATGTAACACACACCCATACAATGCGCACCACCCCGTGATGTTTTTCAGAAAATTATCCTACATTGCCAATGCATGTTCCCTGACCTCCCCATGCTGACCACCCCGCGGTGCTTTTCTCCATCCTACATTGCCACTCACTGCCTATCCTAATTCAGACCCTCCGATTCACACCACTCCGTGATGTTTTTATCACTCCTACTAGTGAATGTAATGTAACACACACCGATATAATCCGCACCACCCCGCGATGTTTTTCAGAAACCTATCCTACATTGCCACTGCATGTTCCCTGACATCCCCATGCTGAACACCCCGCGGTGCGTTTCTCCATCCTATATTGAAACTCACTGCCTATCCTAATTCAGACCCTCCGATTGACACCACACCGTGATGTTTTTCTCACTCCTACTAGTGAATGTAATGTAACACACACCCATACAATGCGCACCACCCCGTGATGTTTTTCTCACTCCTACTAGTTAATGTAATGTAACACACACCCATACAATGCGCACCATCCTGCGATGTTTTTCAGAAACCTATCCTACATTGCCACTGCATGTTCCCTAACTTCCCAATGCTGATCACCCCGCGGTGCTTTTCTCCATCCTACATTGCCACTCACTACCTATCCTAATTCAGACACTCCGATTCACACCACCCCGTGATGTTTTTCGCACTCCTACTACTGAATGTAATGTAACACAGACCCATACAATGCACACCACCCCGCGATGTTTTTCGGAAACCTATCCTACATTGCCACTGCATGTTCCCTGACCTCCCCATGCTGACCACCCCGCGGTGCTTTTATCCATCCTACATTGCCATTCACTGCCTATCCTAATTCAGACCCTCCAATTCACACAACCAGGTGATATTTTTCTCACTCCTACTAGTGAATGTAATGTAACACACACCCATACAATACGCACCACCCCGTGATGTTTTTCAGTAAACTATCCTACATTGCCACTGCATATTCCCTGACTTCCCAATGCTGATCACCCCGCGGTGCTTTTCTCCATCCTACATTGCCACTCACTACCTATCCTAATTCAGACACTCCGATTCACACCACCCCGTGATGTTTTTCGCACTCCTACTAGTGAGTGTAATGTAACACACACCCATACAATGCGCACCTCCCCGTGATGTTTTTCTCACTCCTACTAGTGAATGTAATGTAACACACACCCATACAATGCGCACCACTCCGTGATGTTTTTCTCACTCCTACTAGTGAATGTAATGTAACACACACCCATACAATGCGCACCACCCCGCGATGTTTTTCTCACTGCTACTAGTGAATGTAATGTAACACAAACCCATACAGTGCGCACCACCCCATGATGTTTTTCTCACTCCTACTAGTGAATGTAATGTAACACACACCCATACAATGCGCACCACCCCGCGATGTTTTTCAGAAACCTATCCTACATTGCCATTGCATGTTGCCTGACCTCCACATGCTGACCACGCCGCGTTTCTTTTCTCCATCCTACATTGCCACTCACTGCCTATCCTAATTCAGACACCCCGATTCACACCACGCCGTGATGTTTTTCTCACTCCTACTAGTGAATGTAATGTAACACACACCCATACAATGTGCACCACCCCGTGATGTTTTTCTCACTCCTACTAGTGAATGTAATGTAACACCCATACAATGCACACCACCCCGCGATGTTTTTCAGAAACCTATCCTACATTGCCACTGCATGTTCCCTGACCTCCCCATGCTGACCACACCGTGGTGCTTTTCTCCATCCTACATTGCCACTCACTGCCTATCCTAATTCACACCCTCCGATTCACACCACCCCACGATGTTTTTCTCACTCCTACTAGTGAATGTAATGTAACACACACCCATACAATGCGCACCACCCCATGATGTTTTTCTCACTCCTACTAGTGAATGTAATGTAACACACACCCATACAATGCGCACCGCCACGCGATGTTTTTCAGAAACCTATCCTACATTGCCACTGCATGTTTCCTGACCTCCCCATGCTGACCACCCTGCGGTGCTTGACTCCATCCTACATTGCCACTCACTGCCTATCCTAATTCCGACCCTCCGATTCACACCACCGCGTGACGTTTTTCTCACTCCTACTAGTGAATGTAATGTAACACACACCGATACAATGCGCACCACCCCGTGATATTTTTCTCACTCCTACTAGTGAATGTAATGTTACACACACCCATACAATGCGCACCAAACCGCGATGTTTTTCAGAAACCTATCCTACATTGCCACTGCATGTTCCATGACCTCCCCATGCTGACCACCCCGCGGTGCTTTTCTCAATCCTACATTGCCACTCACTGCCTATCCTAATTCAGACCCTCCGATTCACAAAACCCCGTGATGTTTTTGTCACTCCTGCTAGTGAATGTAATGTAACACCACCCATTCAATGCGCACCACCCCGTGATGTTTTTCTCACTCCTCCTAGTGAATGTAATGTAACACACACCCATACAATGCGCACCACCCCGCGATGTTTTTCAGAAACGTATCCTACATTGCCACTGCATGTTCCCTGACCTCCCAATGTTGACCACACCGCGGTGCATTTCTCCATCCTACATTGCACCTCACTGCCTATCCTAATTCAGACCCTCCGATTCACACCACCCCGTGATGTTTTTCTCACTCCTACTTGTGAATGTAATGTAACACACACCCATAAAATGCGCACCACCCCGCGATGTTTTTCAGAAACCTATCCTACATTGCAACTGCATGTTCCCTGACCTCCCCATGCTGACCACCCCGCGGTGTTTTTCTCCATCCTACATTGCCACTCACTGCCTATCCTAATTCAGACGCTCCGATTCACACCACCCCGTGATGTTTTTCTCACTCCTACTAGTGAATGTAATGTAACACACACCCATACAATGCGCACCACCCTGTGATGTTTTTCTCACTACTACTAGTGAAGGTAATGTAACACACACACATACAATGCGCACCACCCCGCGATGTTTTTAGAAACCTATCCTACATTGCCACTGCATTTTCCCTGACATCCCCATGCTGACCACCCCGCGGTGCTTTTCTCCATCCTACATTGCCACTCACTGCCTATCCTAATTCAGACCCTCCGATTCACACCACCCCGTGATGTTTTTCTCACTCCTACTGGTGAATGTAATGTAACACACACCCATACAATGCGCACCACCCCGTGATGTTTTCCTCACTCCTACTAGTGAATGTAATGTAACACACACCCATACAATGCGCACCACCCCGTGATGTTTTTCAGAAACCTACCCTACATTGCCACTGCATGTTCCCTTACCTCCCCATGCTGACAACCCGCGGTGCTTTGCTCCATCCTACATTGCCACTCACTGCCTATCCTAATTCAGACACTCCGATTCACACCACCCCGTGATGTTTTTCTCACTCCTACTAGTGAATGTAATGTAACACACACCCATACAATGCGCACCACCCCGTGATGTTTTTCTCACTCCTACTAGTGAATGTAATGTAACACACACCCATACAATGCGCACCACCCCGTGATGTTGTTCTCACTCCTACTAGTGAATGTAATGTAACACACACCCATACAATGCGCACCATCCCGCGATGTTTTTCAGAAACCTATCCTACATTGCCACTGCATGTTCCCTGACTTCCCAATGCTGATCACCCCGCAGTGTTTTTCTCCATCCTACATTGTCACTCACTACCTATCCTAATTCAGACACTCCGATTCACACCACCCCGTGATGTTTTTCGCACTCCTACTACTGAATGTAATGTAACACAGACCCATACAATGCACACCACCCCGCGATGTTTTTCAGAAACCTATCCTACATTGCCACTGCATGTTCCCTGACCTCCACATGCTGACCACCCCGCGGTGCTTTTCTCCATCCTACATTGCCACTCACTGCCTATCCTAATTCAGACCCTCCGATTCACAAAACAAGGTGATATTTTTCTCACTCCTACTAGTGAATGTAATGTAACACACACCCATACAATGCGCACCACCCCGTGATGTTTTTCAGTAAACTATCCTACATTGCCACTGCATGTTCCCTGACCTCCCCATGCTGACCACACCGCGGTGCTTTTCTCCAGCCTACATTGCCACTCACTGCCTATCCTAATTCAGACCCTCCGATTCACACCACCCCGTGATGTTTTTCTCACTCCTACTAGTGAATGTAATGTAACACACACCCATACAATGCGCACCACCCCGCGATGTTTTTGAGAAACCTATCCTACATTGCCACTGCATGTTCCCTGACCTCCCCATGCTGACCACCCCGCGGTGCTTTTCTCGATCCTACATTGCCACTCACTGCCTATCCTAATTCAGACCCTCAGATTCACACCACCCCGTGATGTTTTTCTCAGTCCTACTAGTGAATGTAATGTAACACACACCCATACAATGCGCACCACCCCGCGATGTTTTTCAGAAACCTATCCAACATTGCCACTGCATGCTCCCTGCCCTCCCCATGCTGACCACCCCGCGGTGCTTTTCTCCATCCTACATGGCCACTCACTGCCTATCCTAATTCAGATGCTCCGATTCACACCACCCCGTGATGTTTTTCTCACTCCTACTAGTGAATGTAATGTAACACACACCCATACAATGCGCACCACCCTGTGATGTTTTTCTCACTCCTACTAGTGAATGTAATGTAACACACACCCATACAATGCGCACCACCCCGCGATGTTTTTCAGAAACCTATCCTACATTACCACTGCATGTTCCCTGACTTCCCAATGCTGATCACCCCGCGGTGCTTTTCTCCATCCTACATTGCCACTCACTACCTATCCTAATTCAGACACTCCGATTCACACCACCCCGTGATGTTTTTCTCACTCCTACTAGTGAATGTAATGTAACACACACCCATACAATGCGCACCACCATTGTGATGTTTTTCTCACTACTACTAGTGAATGTAATGTACCACACACCCATACAATGCACACCACCCCGCGATGTTTTTAGAAACCTATCCTACATTGCCACTGCATGTTCCCTGACATCCCCATGCTGACCACCCCGCGGTGCTTTTCTCCATCCTACATTGCCACTCACTGCCTATCCTAATTCAGACCCTCCGATTCACACCACCCCGTGATGTTTTTCTCACTCCTACTAGTGAATGTAATGTAACACACACCCATACAATGCGCACCACCCCTTGATGTTTTCCTCACTCCTACTAGTGAATGTAATGTAACACACACCCATAAAAAGCGCACCACCCCGTGATGTTTTTCAGAAACCTATCCTACATTGCCACTGCATGTTCCCTTACCTCCCCATGCTGACAACCCGCGGTGCTTTTCTCCATCCTACATTGCCACTCACTACCTATCCTAATTCAGACACTCCGATTCACACCACCCCGTGATGTTTTTCGCACTCCTACCACTGAATGTAATGTAACACAGACCCATACAATACACACCACCCCGCGATGTTTTTCGGAAACCTATCCTACATTGCCACTGCATGTTCCCTGACCTCCCCATGCTGACCACCCCGCGGTGCTTTTCTCCATCCTACATTGCCACTCACTGCCTACCCTCATTCAGATCCTCCGTTTCACACCACCCCGTGATGTTTTTCTCATTACTACTAGTGAATGTAATGTAACACACACCCATACGATGCGCACCACCCCGCAATTTTTTTCAGAAACCTATCCTACATTGCCACTGCATGTTCCCTGACCTCCCCATGCTGACCACCCCACGGTGCTTTTCTCCAGCCTACATTGCCACTCACTGCCAATCCTAATTCAGACCTTCCGATTCACACCCCCACGATGTTTTTTCACTCCTACTAGTGAATGTAATGGAACACACACCCATAAAATGCGCACCACCCCGCGATGTTTTTCAGAAACCTAACCTACATTGCAACTGCATGTTCCCTGACCTCCCCATGCTGACCACCCCGCGGTGCTTTTCTCCATCCTACATTGCCACTCACTGCCTATCCTAATTCAGACCCTCCGATTCACACCACCCCGTGATGTTTTTCTCACTCCTACTAGTGAATGTAATGTAACACACACCCATCCAATGCGCACCACCCCGTGATGTTTTTCAGAAAACTATCCTACATTGCCAATGCATGTTCCCTGACCTCCCCATGCTGACCACCCCGCGGTGCTTTTCTCCATCCTACATTGCCACTCACTGCCTATCCTAATTCAGACCCTCCGATTCACACCACTCCGTGATGTTTTTATCACTCCTACTAGTGAATGTAATGTAACACACACCGATATAATCCGCACCACCCCGCGATGTTTTTCAGAAACCTATCCTACATTGCCACTGCATGTTCCCTGACCTCCCCATGCTGAACACCCCGCGGTGCGTTTCTCCATCCTATATTGAAACTCACTGCCTATCCTAATTCAGACCCTCCGATTGACACCACACCGTGATGTTTTTCTCACTCCTACTAGTGAATGTAATGTAACACACACCCATACAATGCGCACCACCCCGTGATGTTTTTCTCACTCCTACTAGTTAATGTAATGTAACACACACCCATACAATGCGCACCATCCCGCGATGTTTTTCAGAAACCTATCCTACATTGCCACTGCATGTTCCCTAACTTCCCAATGCTGATCACCCCGCGGTGCTTTTCTCCATCCTACATTGCCACTCACTACCTATCCTAATTCAGACACTCCGATTCACACCACCCCGTGATGTTTTTCGCACTCCTACTACTGAATGTAATGTAACACAGACCCATACAATGCACACCACCCCGCGATGTTTTTCGGAAACCTATCCTACATTGCCACTGCATGTTCCCTGACCTCCCCATGCTGACCACCCCGCGGTGCTTTTATCCATCCTACATTGCCATTCACTGCCTATCCTAATTCAGACCCTCCAATTCACACAACCAGGTGATATTTTTCTCACTCCTACTAGTGAATGTAATGTAACACACACCCATACAATACGCACCACCCCGTGATGTTTTTCAGTAAACTATCCTACATTGCCACTGCATGTTCCCTGACTTCCCAATGCTGATCACCCCGCGGTGCTTTTCTCCATCCTACATTGCCACTCACTACCTATCCTAATTCAGACACTCCGATTCACACCACCCCGTGATGTTTTTCGCACTCCTACTAGTGAGTGTAATGTAACACACACCCATACAATGCGCACCTCCCCGTGATGTTTTTCTCACTCCTACTAGTGAATGTAATGTAACACACACCCATACAATGCGCACCACTCCGTGATGTTTTTCTCACTCCTACTAGTGAATGTAATGTAACACACACCCATACAATGCGCACCACCCCGCGATGTTTTTCTCACTCCTACTAGTGAATGTAATGTAACACAAACCCATACAGTGCGCACCACCCCATGATGTTTTTCTCACTCCTACTAGTGAATGTAATGTAACACACACCCATACAATGCGCACCACCCCGCGATGTTTTTCAGAAACCTATCCTACATTGCCACTGCATGTTCCCTGACCTCCACATGCTGACCACCCCGCGGTGCTTTTCTCCATCCTACATTGCCACTCACTGCCTATCCTAATTCAGACCCTCCGATTCACCCCACCGCGTGATGTTTTTCTCACTACTACTAGTGAATGTAATGTAACACACACCGATACAATGCGCACCACCCCGTGATGTTTTTCTCACTCCTACTAGTGAATGTAATGTAACACAAACCCATACAATGCGCACCACCCCGCGATGTTTTTCAGAAACCTATTCTACATTGCCACTGCATGTTCCCTGACCTCCCCATGCTGACCACCCCACGGTGCTTTTCTCCATCCTACATTGCCATTCACTGCCTATCCTAATTCAGACCCTCCGATTCACACCACCCCGTGATGTTTTTCTCACTCCTACTAGTGAATGTAATGTAAAACACACCCATACAATGCGCACCACCCCGCGATGTTTTTCAGAAACCTATCCTACATTGCCATTGCATGTTCCCTGACCTCCCCATGCTGACCACGCCGCGTTTCTTTTCTCCATCCTACATTGCCACTCACTGCCTATCCTAATTAAAACACTCCGATTCACACGACGCCGTGATGTTTTTCTCACTCCTACTAGTGAATGTAATGTAACACACACCCATACAATGTGCACCACCCCGTGATGTTTTTCTCACTCCTACTAGTGAATGTAATGTAACACCCATACAATGCGCACCACCCCGCGATGTTTTTCAGAAACCTATCCTACATTGCCACTGCATGTTCCCTGACCTCCCCATGCTGACCACCCCGCGGTGCTTTTCTCCATCCTATATTGCCACTCACTGCCTATCCTAATTCAGACCCTCCGATTCACATCACCCCGAGATGTTTTTCTCACTCCTACTAGTGAATGTAATGTAACACACACCCATACAATGCGCACCACCCCATGATGTTTTTCTCACTCCTACTAGTGAATGTAATGTAACACACACCCATACAATGCGCACCGCCCCGCGATGTTTTTCAGAAACCTATCCTACATTGCCACTGCATGTTTCCTGACCTCCCCATGCTGACCACCCCGCGGTGCTTGACTCCATCCTACATTGCCACTCACTGCCTATCCTATTTCTGACCCTCCGATTCACACCACCGCGTGACGTTTTTCTCGCTCCTACTAGTGAATGTAATGTAACACACACCGATACAATGCGCACCACCCAGTGATGTTTTTCTCACTCCTACTAGTGAATGTAATGTAACACACACCCATACAATGCGCACCAAACCGCGATGTTTTTCAGAAACCTATCCTACATTGCCACTGCATGTTCCCTGACCTCCCAATGTTGACCACCCCGCGGTGCATTTCTCCATCCTACATTGCCACTCACTGCCTATCCTAATTCAGACCCTCCGATTCACACCACCCCTTGATGTTTTTCTCACTCCTACTAGTGAATGTAATGTAACACACACCCATACAATGCCCACCACCCCGCGATGTTTTTCAGAAACCTATCCTACATTGCCATTGCATGTTGCCTGACCTCCACATGCTGACCACGCCGCGTTTCTTTTCTCCATCCTACATTGCCACTCACTGCCTATCCTAATTCAGACACCCCGATTCACACCACGCCGTGATGTTTTTCTCACTCCTACTAGTGAATGTAATGTAACACACACCCATACAATGTGCACCACCCCGTGATGTTTTTCTCACTCCTACTAGTGAATGTAATGTAACACCCATACAATGCACACCACCCCGCGATGTTTTTCAGAAACCTATCCTACATTGCCACTGCATGTTCCCTGACCTCCCCATGCTGACCACACCGTGGTGCTTTTCTCCATCCTACATTGCCACTCACTGCCTATCCTAATTCACACCCTCCGATTCACACCACCCCACGATGTTTTTCTCACTCCTACTAGTGAATGTAATGTAACACACACCCATACAATGCGCACCACCCCATGATGTTTTTCTCACTCCTACTAGTGAATGTAATGTAACACACACCCATACAATGCGCACCGCCACGCGATGTTTTTCAGAAACCTATCCTACATTGCCACTGCATGTTTCCTGACCTCCCCATGCTGACCACCCTGCGGTGCTTGACTCCATCCTACATTGCCACTCACTGCCTATCCTAATTCCGACCCTCCGATTCACACCACCGCGTGACGTTTTTCTCACTCCTACTAGTGAATGTAATGTAACACACACCGATACAATGCGCACCACCCCGTGATATTTTTCTCACTCCTACTAGTGAATGTAATGTAACACACACCCATACAATGCGCACCAAACCGCGATGTTTTTCAGAAACCTATCCTACATTGCCACTGCATGTTCCATGACCTCCCCATGCTGACCACCCCGCGGTGCTTTTCTCAATCCTACATTGCCACTCACTGCCTATCCTAATTCAGACCCTCCGATTCACAAAACCCCGTGATGTTTTTGTCACTCCTGCTAGTGAATGTAATGTAACACCACCCATTCAATGCGCACCACCCCGTGATGTTTTTCTCACTCCTCCTAGTGAATGTAATGTAACACACACCCATACAATGCGCACCACCCCGCGATGTTTTTCAGAAACGTATCCTACATTGCCACTGCATGTTCCCTGACCTCCCAATGTTGACCACACCGCGGTGCATTTCTCCATCCTACATTGCACCTCACTGCCTATCCTAATTCAGACCCTCCGATTCACACCACCCCGTGATGTTTTTCTCACTCCTACTTGTGAATGTAATGTAACACACACCCATAAAATGCGCACCACCCCGCGATGTTTTTCAGAAACCTATCCTACATTGCAACTGCATGTTCCCTGACCTCCCCATGCTGACCACCCCGCGGTGCTTTTCTCCATCCTACATTGCCACTCACTGCCTATCCTAATTCAGACGCTCCGATTCACACCACCCCGTGATGTTTTTCTCACTCCTACTAGTGAATGTAATGTAACACACACCCATACAATGCGCACCACCCTGTGATGTTTTTCTCACTCCTACAAGTGAATGTAATGTAACACACACCCATACAATGCGCACCACCCCGCGATGTTTTTCAGAAACCTATCCTACCTTGCCACTGCATGTTCCCTGACTTCCCAATGCTGATCACCCCGCGGTGCTTTTCTCCATCCTACATTGCCACTCACTACCTGTCCTAATTCAGACACTCCGATTCACACCACCCCGTGATGTTTTTCGCACTCCTACTATTGAATGTAATGTAACACAGACCCATACAATGCACACCACCCCGCGATGTTTTTCGGAAACCTAACCTACATTGCCACTGCATGTTCCCTGACCTCCCCATGCTGACCACTCCGCGGTGCTTTTCTCCATCCTACATTGCCACTCACTGCCTATCCTAATTCAGACCCTCCGATTCACACAACCAGGTGATATTTTTCTCACTCCTACTAGTGAATGTAATGTAACACACACCCATACAATGCGCACCACCCCGCGATGTTTTTCAGTAAACTATCCTACATTGCCACTGCATGTTCCCTGACCTCCCCATGCTGACCACCCCGCGGTGCTTTTCTCCATCCTACATTGCCACTCACTGCCTATCCTAATTCAGACCCTCCGATTCACACAACCAGGTGATATTTTTCTCACTCCTACTAGTGAATGTAATGTAACACACACCCATACAATGCGCACCACCCTGTGATGTTTTTCTCACTACTACTAGTGAATGTAATGTAACACACACCCATACAATGCGCACCACCCCGCGATGTTTTTAGAAACCTATCCTACATTGCCACTGCATGTTCCCTGACATCCCCATGCTGACCACCCCGCGGTGCTTTTCTCCATCCTACATTGCCACTCACTGCCTATCCTAATTCAGACCCTCCGATTCACACCACCCCGTGATGTTTTTCTCACTCCTACTAGTGAATGTAATGTAACACACACCCATACAATGCGCACCACCCCATGATGTTTTCCTCACTCCTACTAGTGAATGTAATGTAACACACACCCATACAATGCGCACCACCCCGTGATGTTTTTCAGAAACCTATCCTACATTGCCACTGCATGTTCCCTTACCTCCCCATGCTGACAATCCGCGGTGCTTTTCTCCATCCTACATTTCCACTCACTGCCTATCCTAATTCAGACCCTCCGATTCAAACCACCCCGTGATGTTTTTCTCACTCCTACTAGTGAATGTAATGTAACACACACCCATACAATGCGCACCACCCCGTGATGTTTTTCTCACTCCTACTAGTGAATGTAATGTAACACACACCCATACAATGCGCACCACCCCGCGATGTTTTTCAGAAACCTATCCTACATTGCCACTGCATGTTCCCTGACCTCCCCATGCTCAACACCCCGCGGTGCTTTTCTCCATCCTACATTGCCACTCACTGCCTATCCTAATTCAGACCCTCCTATTCACACCACCCCGTGATGTTTTTCTCACTCCTACTAGTGAATGTAATGTAACACACACCCATACAATGCCCACCACCCCGCGATGTTTTTCAGAAACCTATCCTACATTGCCACTGCATGTTCCCTGACCTCCCAATGTTGACCACCCCGCGGTGCATTTCTCCATCCTACATTGCCACTCACTGCCTATCCTAATTCAGACCCTCCGATTCACACCACCCCTTGATGTTTTTCTCACTCCTACTAGTGAATGTAATGTAACACACACCCATACAATGCCCACCACCCCGCGATGTTTTTCAGAAACCTATCCTACATTGCCATTGCATGTTGCCTGACCTCCACATGCTGACCACGCCGCGTTTCTTTTCTCCATCCTACATTGCCACTCACTGCCTATCCTAATTCAGACACTCCGATTCACACCACGCCGTGATGTTTTTCTCACTCCTACTAGTGAATGTAATGTAACACACACCCATACATTGTGCACCACCCCGTGATGTTTTTCTCACTCCTACTAGTGAATGTAATGTAACACCCATACAATGCACACCACCCCGCGATGTTTTTCAGAAACCTATCCTACATTGCCACTGCATGTTCCCTGACCTCCCCATGCTGACCACACCGCGGTGCTTTTCTCCATCCTACATTGCCACTCACTGCCAATCCTAATTCAGACCTTCCGATTCACACCCCCACGATGTTTTTTCACTCCTACTAGTGAATGTAATGGAACACACACTCATAAAATGCTCACCACCCCGCGATGTTTTTCAGAAACCTAACCTACATTGCAACTGCATGTTCCCTGACCTCCCCATGCTGACCACCCCGCGGTGCTTTTCTCCATCCTACATTGCCACTCACTGCCTATCCTAATTCAGACCCTCCGATTCACACCACCCCGTGATGTTTTTCTCACTCCTACTAGTGAATGTAATGTAACACACACCCATACAATGCGCACCACCCCGTGATGTTTTTCAGAAAACTATCCTACATTGCCACTGCATGTTCCCTGACCTCCCCATGCTGACCACCCCGCGGTGCTTTTCTCCATCCTACATTGCCACTCACTGCCTATCCTAATTCAGACCCTCCGATTCACACCACTCCGTGATGTTTTTATCACTCCTACTAGTGAATGTAATGTAACACACACCGATATAATCCGCACCACCCCGCGATGTTTTTCAGAAACCTATCCTACATTGCCACTGCATGTTCCCTGACCTCCCCATGCTGAACACCCCGCGGTGCGTTTCTCCATCCTATATTGAAACTCACTGCCTATCCTAATTCAGACCCTCCGATTGACACCACACCGTGATGTTTTTCTCACTCCTACTAGTGAATGTAATGTAACACACACCCATACAATGCGCACCACCCCGTGATGTTTTTCTCACTCCTACTAGTTAATGTAATGTAACACACACCCATACAATGCGCACCATCCCGCGATGTTTTTCAGAAACCTATCCTACATTGCCACTGCATGTTCCCTAACTTCCCAATGCTGATCACCCCGCGGTGCTTTTCTCCATCCTACATTGCCACTCACTACCTATCCTAATTCAGACACTCCGATTCACACCACCCCGTGATGTTTTTCGCACTCCTACTACTGAATGTAATGTAACACAGACCCATACAATGCACACCACCCCGCGATGTTTTCGGAAACCTATCCTACATTGCCACTGCATGTTCCCTGACCTCCCCATGCTGACCACCCCGCGGTGCTTTTATCCATCCTACATTGCCACTCACTGCCTATCCTAATTCAGACCCTCCAATTCACACAACCAGGTGATATTTTTCTCACTCCTACTAGTGAATGTAATGTAACACACACCCATACAATACGCACCACCCCGTGATGTTTTTCAGTAAAGTATCCTACATTGCCACTGCATGTTCCCTGACTTCCCAATGCTGATCACCCCGCGGTGCTTTTCTCCATCCTACATTGCCACTCACTACCTATCCTAATTCAGACACTCCGATTCACACCACCCCGTGATGTTTTTCGCACTCCTACTAGTGAGTGTAATGTAACACACACCCATACAATGCGCACCTCCCCGTGATGTTTTTCTCACTCCTACTAGTGAATGTAATGTAACACACACCCATACAATGCGCACCACTCCGTGATGTTTTTCTCACTCCTACTAGTGAATGTAATGTAACACACACCCATACAATGCGCACCACCCCGCGATGTTTTTCTCACTCCTACTAGTGAATGTAATGTAACACACACCCATACAGTGCGCACCACCCCATGATGTTTTTCTCACTCCTACTAGTGAATGTAATGTAACACACACCCATACAATGCGCACCACCCCGCGATGTTTTTCAGAAACCTATCCTACATTGCCATGCATGTTCCCTGACCTCCACATGCTGACCACCCCGCGGTGCTTTTCTCCATCCTACATTGCCACTCACTGCCTATCCTAATTCAGACCCTCCGATTCACCCCACCGCGTGATGTTTTTCTCACTACTACTAGTGTATGTAATGTAACACACACCGATACACTGCGCACCACCCCGTGATGTTTTTCTCACTCCTACTAGTGAATGTAATGTAACACAAACCCATACAATGCGCACCACCCCGCGATGTTTTTCAGAAACCTATTCTACATTGCCACTGCATGTTCCCTGACCTCCCCATGCTGACCACCCCACGGTGCTTTTCTCCATCCTACATTGCCATTCACTGCCTATCCTAATTCAGACCCTCCGATTCACACCACCCCGTGATGTTTTTCTCACTCCTACTAGTGAATGTAATGTAAAACACACCCATACAATGCGCACCACCCCGCGATGTTTTTCAGAAACCTATCCTACATTGCCATTGCATGTTCCCTGACCTCCCCATGCTGACCACGCCGCGTTTCTTTTCTCCATCCTACATTGCCACTCACTGCCTATCCTAATTAAAACACTCCGATTCACACCACGCCGTGATGTTTTTCTCACTCCTACTAGTGAATGTAATGTAACACACACCCATACAATGTGCACCACCCCGTGATGTTTTTCTCACTCCTACTAGTGAATGTAATGTAACACCCATACAATGCGCACCACCCCGCGATGTTTTTCAGAAACCTATCCTACATTGCCACTGCATGTTCCCTGACCTCCCCATGCTGACCACCCCGCGGTGCTTTTCTCCATCCTATATTGCCACTCACTGCCTATCCTAATTCAGACCCTCCGATTCACACCACCCCGAGATGTTTTTCTCACTCCTACTAGTGAATGTAATGTAACACGCACCCATACAATGCGCACCACCCCATGATGTTTTTCTCACTCCTACTAGTGAATGTAATGTAACACACACCCATACAATGCGCACCGCCCCGCGATGTTTTTCAGAAACCTATCCTACATTGCCACTGCATGTTCCCTAACTTCCCAATGCTGATCACCCCGCGGTGCTTTTCTCCATCCTACATTGCCACTCACTACCTATCCTAATTCAGACACTCCGATTCACACCACCCCGTGATGTTTTTCGCACTCCTACTACTGAATGTAATGTAACACAGACCCATACAATGCACACCACCCCGCGATGTTTTCGGAAACCTATCCTACATTGCCACTGCATGTTCCCTGACCTCCCCATGCTGACCACCCCGCGGTGCTTTTATCCATCCTACATTGCCACTCACTGCCTATCCTAATTCAGACCCTCCAATTCACACAACCAGGTGATATTTTTCTCACTCCTACTAGTGAATGTAATGTAACACACACCCATACAATACGCACCACCCCGTGATGTTTTTCAGTAAACTATCCTACATTGCCACTGCATGTTCCCTGACTTCCCAATGCTGATCACCCCGCGGTGCTTTTCTCCATCCTACATTGCCACTCACTACCTATCCTAATTCAGACACTCCGATTCACACCACCCCGTGATGTTTTTCGCACTCCTACTAGTGAGTGTAATGTAACACACACCCATACAATGCGCACCTCCCCGTGATGTTTTTCTCACTCCTACTAGTGAATGTAATGTAACACACACCCATACAATGCGCACCACTCCGTGATGTTTTTCTCACTCCTACTAGTGAATGTAATGTAACACACACCCATACAATGCGCACCACCCCGCGATGTTTTTCTCACTCCTACTAGTGAATGTAATGTAACACACACCCATACAGTGCGCACCACCCCATGATGTTTTTCTCACTCCTACTAGTGAATGTAATGTAACACACACCCATACAATGCGCACCACCCCGCGATGTTTTTCAGAAACCTATCCTACATTGCCACTGCATGTTCCCTGACCTCCACATGCTGACCACCCCGCGGTGCTTTTCTCCATCCTACATTGCACCTCACTGCCTATTCTAATTCAGACCCTCTGATTCACACCACCCCTTGATGTTTTTCTCACTCCTACTAGTGAATGTAATGTAACACACACCCATACAATGCCCACCACCCCGCGATGTTTTTCAGAAACATATTCTACATTGCCACTGCAAGTTCCCTGACCTCCCCATGCTGACCACCCCACGGTGCTTTTCTCCATCCTACATTGCCACTCACTGCCTATCCTAATACAGTCCCTCCGATTCACACCACCCCGTGATGTTTTTCTCACTCCTACTAGTGAATGTAATGTAACACACACCCATACAATGCGCACCACCCCGCAATGTTATTCAGAAACCTATCCTACATTGCCACTGCATGTTCCCTGACCTCCCCATGCTGACCACCCCGCGGTGCTTTTCTCCATCCTACATTGCCACTCACTGCCTATCCTAATTCAGACCCTCCGATTCACACCACCCCTTGATGTTTTTCTCACTCCTACTAGTGAATGTAATGTAACACACACCCATACAATGTGCACCACCCCGTGATGTTTTTCTCACTCCTACTAGTGAATGTAATGTAACACCCATACAATGCGCACCACCCCGCGATGTTTTTCAGAAACCTATCCTACATTGCCACTGCATGTTCCCTGACCTCCCCATGTTGACCACGCCGCGTTTCTTTTCTCCATCCTACATTGCCACTCACTGCCTATCCTAATTCAGACACTCCGATTCACACCACGCCGTGATGTTTTTCTCACTCCTACTAGTGAATGTAATGTAACACACACCCATATAATGCGCACCACCCCATGATGTTTTTCTCACTCCTACTAGTGAATGTAATGTAACACACACCCATACAATGCGCACCGCCCCGCGATGTTTTTCAGAAACCTATCCTACATTGCCACTGCATGTTTCCTGACCTCCCCATGCTGACCACCCCGCGGTGCTTGACTCCATCCTACATTGCCACTCACTGCCTATCCTAATTCCGACCCTCCGATTCACACCACCGCGTGACGTTTTTCTCACTCCTACTAGTGAATGTAATGTAACACACACCGATACAATGCGCACCACCCAGTGATGTTTTTCTCACTCCTACTAGTGAATGTAATGTAACACACACCCATACAATGCGCACCAAACCGCGATGTTTTTCAGAAACCTATCCTACATTGCCACTGCATGTTCCCTGACCTCCCAATGTTGACCACCCCGCGGTGCATTTCTCCATCCTACATTGCCACTCACTGCCTATCCTAATTCAGACCCTCCGATTCACACCACCCCTTGATGTTTTTCTCACTCCTACTAGTGAATGTAATGTAACACACACCCATACAATGCCCACCACCCCGCGATGTTTTTCAGAAACCTATCCTACATTGCCATTGCATGTTGCCTGACCTCCACATGCTGACCACGCCGCGTTTCTTTTCTCCATCCTACATTGCCAGTCACTGCCTATCCTAATTCAGACACTCCGATTCACACCACGCCGTGATGTTTTTCTCACTCCTACTAGTGAATGTAATGTAACACACACCCATACAATGTGCACCACCCCGTGATGTTTATCTCACTCCTACTAGTGAATGTAATGTAACACCCATACAATGCACACCACCCCGCGATGTTTTTCAGAAACCTATCCTACATTGCCACTGCATGTTCCCTGACCTCCCCATGCTGACCACACCGTGGTGCTTTTCTCCATCCTACATTGCCACTCACTGCCTATCCTAATTCACACCCTCCGATTCACACCACCCCACGATGTTTTTCTCACTCCTACTAGTGAATGTAATGTAACACACACCCATACAATGCGCACCACCCCATGATGTTTTTCTCACTCCTACTAGTGAATGTAATGTAACACACACCCATACAATGCGCACCGCCCCGCGATGTTTTTCAGAAACCTATGCTACATTGCCACTGCATGTTTCCTGACCTCCCCATGCTGACCACCCTGCGGTGCTTGACTCCATCTTACATTGCCACTCACTGCCTATCCTAATTCCGACCCTCCGATTCACACCACCGCGTGACGTTTTTCTCACTCCTACTAGTGAATGTAATGTAACACACACCGATACAATGCGCACCACCCCGTGATATTTTTCTCACTCCTACTAGTGAATGTAATGTAACACACACCCATACAATGCGCACCAAACCGCGATGTTTTTCAGAAACCTATCCTACATTGCCACTGCATGTTCCATGACCTCCCCATGCTGACCACCCCGTGGTGCTTTTCTCAATCCTACATTGCCACTCACTGCCTATCCTAATTCAGACCCTCCGATTCACAAAACCCCGTGATGTTTTTCTCACTCCTGCTAGTGAATGTAATGTAACACCACCCATTCAATGCGCACCACCCCGTGATGTTTTTCTCACTCCTCCTAGTGAATGTAATGTAACACACACCCATACAATGCGCACCACCCCGCGATGTTTTTCAGAAACGTATCCTACATTGCCACTGCATGTTCCCTGACCTCCCAATGTTGACCACCCCGCGGTGCATTTCTCCATCCTACATTGCACCTCACTGCCTATCCTAATTCAGACCCTCCGATTCACACTACCCCGTGATGTTTTTCTCACTCCTACTTGTGAATGTAATGTAACACACACCCATAAAATGCGCACCACCCCGCGATGTTTTTCAGAAACCTATCCTACATTGCAACTGCATGTTCCCTGACCTCCCCATGCTGATCACCCCGCGGTGCTTTTCTGCATCCTACATTGCCACTCACTACCTGTCCTAATTCAGACACTCCGATTCACACCACCCCGTGATGTTTTTCGCACTCCTACTATTGAATGTAATGTAACACAGACCCATACAATGCACACCACCCCGCGATGTTTTTCGGAAACCTAACCTACATTGCCACTGCATGTTCCCTGACCTCCCCATGCTGACCACCCCGCGGTGCTTTTCTCCATCCTACATTGCCACTCACTGCCTATCCTAATTCAGACCCTCCGATTCACACAACCAGGTGATATTTTTCTCACTCCTACTAGTGAATGTAATGTAACACACACCCATACAATGCGCACCACCCCGTGATGTTTTTCAGTAAACTATCCTACATTGCCACTGCATGTTCCCTGACCTCCCCATGCTGACCACCCCGCGGTGCTTTTCTCCATCCTACATTGCCACTCACTGCCTATCCTAATTCAGACCCTCCGATTCACACAACCAGGTGATATTTTTCTCACTCCTACTAGTGAATGTAATGTAACACACACCCATACAATGCGCACCACCCTGTGATGTTTTTCTCACTACTACTAGTGAATGTAATGTAACACACACCCATACAATGCGCACCACCCCGCGATGTTTTTAGAAACCTATCCTACATTGCCACTGCATGTTCCCTGACATCCCCATGCTGACCACCCCGCGGTGCTTTTCTCCATCCTACATTGCCACTCACTGCCTATCCTAATTCAGACCCTCCGATTCACACCACCCCGTGATGTTTTTCTCACTCCTACTAGTGAATGTAATGTAACACACACCCATACAATGCGCACCACCCCATGATGTTTTCCTCACTCCTACTAGTGAATGTAATGTAACACACACCCATACAATGCGCACCACCCCGTGATGTTTTTCAGAAACCTATCCTACATTGCCACTGCATGTTCCCTTACCTCCCCATGCTGACAATCCGCGGTGCTTTTGTCCATCCTACATTTCCACTCACTGCCTATCCTAATTCAGACCCTCCGATTCAAACCACCCCGTGATGTTTTTCTCACTCCTACTAGTGAATGTAATGTAACACACACCCATACAATGCGCACCACCCCGTGATGTTTTTCTCACTCCTACTAGTGAATGTAATGTAACACACACCCATACAATGCGCACCACCCCGCGATGTTTTTCAGAAACCTATCCTACATTGCCACTGCATGTTCCCTGACCTCCCCATGCTCAACACCCCGCGGTGCTTTTCTCCATCCTACATTGCCACTCACTGCCTATCCTAATTCAGACCCTCCTATTCACACCACCCCGTGATGTTTTTCTCACTCCTACTAGTGAATGTAATGTAACACACACCCATACAATGCCCACCACCCCGCGATGTTTTTCAGAAACCTATCCTACATTGCCACTGCATGTTCCCTGACCTCCCAATGTTGACCACCCCGCGGTGCATTTCTCCATCCTACATTGCCACTCACTGCCTATCCTAATTCAGACCCTCCGATTCACACCACCCCTTGATGTTTTTCTCACTCCTACTAGTGAATGTAATGTAACACACACCCATACAATGCCCACCACCCCGCGATGTTTTTCAGAAACCTATCCTACATTGCCATTGCATGTTCCCTGACCTCCCCATGCTGACCACCCCCCGGTGCTTTTCTCCATCCTTCATTGCCACTCACTGCCTATCCTAATTCAGACACTCCGATTCACACCACCCCGTGATGTTTTTCGCACTCCTACTACTGAATGTAATGTAACACAGACCCATACAATGCGCACCAAACCGCGATGTTTTTCAGAAACCTATCCTACATTGCCACTGCATGTTCCATGACCTCCCCATGCTGACCACCCCGCGGTGCTTTTCTCAATCCTACATTGCCACTCACTGCCTATCCTAATTCAGACCCTCCGATTCACACCACCCCGTGATGTTTTTCTCACTCCTGCTAGTGAATGTAATGTAACACCACCCATTCAATGCGCACCACCCCGTGATGTTTTTCTCACTCCTCCTAGTGAATGTAATGTAACACACACCCATACAATGCGCACCACCCCGCGATGTTTTTCAGAAACGTATCCTACATTGCCACTGCATGTTCCCTGACCTCCAAATGTTGACCACCCCGCGGTGCATTTCTCCATCCTACATTGCACCTCACTGCCTATCCTAATTCAGACCCTCCGATTTACACCACCCCGTGATGTTTTTCTCACTCCTACTTGTGAATGTAATGTAACACACACCCATACAATGCGCACCACCCCGCGATGTTTTTCAGAACCCTATCCTACATTGCAACTGCATGTTCCCTGACCTCCCCATGCTGACCACCCCGCGGTGCTTTTCTCCATCCTACATGGCCACTCACTGCCTATCCTAATTCAGACGCTCCGATTCACACCACCCCGTGATGTTTTTCTCACTCCTACTAGTGAATGTAATGTAACACACACCCATACAATGCGCACCACCCTGTGATGTTTTTCTCACTCCTACAAGTGAATGTAATGTAACACACACCCATACAATGCGCACCACCCCGCGATGTTTTTCAGAAACCTATCCTACCTTGCCACTGCATGTTCCCTGACTTCCCAATGCTGATCACCCCGCGGTGCTTTTCTCCATCCTACATTGCCACTCACTACCTGTCCTAATTCAGACACTCCGATTCACACCACCCCGTGATGTTTTGCGCACTCCTAGTATTGAATGTAATGTAACACAGACCCATACAATGCACACCACCCCGTGATGTTTTTCAGTAAACTATCCTACATTGCCACTGCATGTTCCCTGACCTCCCCATGCTGACCACCCCGCGGTGCTTTTCTCCATCCTACATTGCCACTCACTGCCTGTCCTAATTCAGACCCTCCGATTCACACAACCAGGTGATATTTTTCTCACTCCTACTAGTGAATGTAATGTAACACACACCCATACAATGCGCACCACCCTGTGATGTTTTTCTCACTACTACTAGTGAATGTAATGTAACACAAACCCATACAATGCGCACCACCCCGCGATGTTTTTAGAAACCTATCCTACATTGCCACTGCATGTTCCCTGACATCCCCATGCTGACCACCCCGCGGTGCTTTTCTCCATCCTACATTGCCACTCACTGCCTATCCTAATTCAGACCCTCCGATTCACACCACCCCGTGATGTTTTTCTCACTCCTACTAGTGAATGTAATGTAACACACACCGATACAATGCGCACCACCCCGTGATGTTTTCCTCACTCCTACTAGTGAATGTAATGTAACACACACCCATACAATGCGCACCACCCCGTGATGTTTTTCAGAAACCTATCCTACATTGCCACTGCATGTTCCCTTACCTCCCCATGCTGACAATCCTCGGTGCTTTTCTCCATCCTACATTTCCACTCACTGCCTATCCTAATTCAGACCCTCCGATTCACACCACCCCGTGATGTTTTTCTCACTCCTACTAGTGAATGTAATGTAACACACACCCATACAATGCGCACCACCCCGTGATGTTTTTCTCACTCCTACTAGTGAATGTAATGTAACACACACCCATACAATGCGCACCACCCCGCGATGTTTTTCAGAAACCTATCCTACATTGCCACTGCATGTTCCCTGACTTCCCAATGCTGATCACCCCACGGTGCTTTTCTCCATCCTACATTGCCACTCACTACCTATCCTAATTCAGACACTCCGATTCACACCACCCCGTGATGTTTTTCGCACTCCTACTACTGAAAGTAATGTAACACAGACCCATACAATGCACACCACCCCGCGATGTTTTTCGGAAACCTATCCTACATTGCCACTGCATGTTCCCTGACCTCCCCATGCTGACCACCCCGCGGTGCTTTTCTCCATCCTACATTGCCACTCACTGCCTATCCTAATTCAGACCCTCCGATTCACACCACCCCGTGATGTTTTCATCACTCCTACAGGTGAATGTAATGTAACACACACCCATACAATGCGCACCACCCTGCGATGTTTTTCAGAAACCTATCCTACATTGCCACTGCATGTTCCCTGACCTCCCCATGCTGAACTCCCCGCGGTGTGTTTCTCTATCCTATATTGCCACTCACTGCCTATCCTTATTCAGACACTCCGATTGACACCACTCCGTGATGTTTTTCTCACTCCTACTAGTGAATGTAATGTAACACCACCCATTCAATATGCACCACCCCGTGATGTTTTTCTCACTCCTACTAGTGAATGTAATGTAACACACACCCATACAATGTGCACCACCCCGCGATGTTTTTCAGAAACCTATCCTACATTGCCACTGCATGTTCCCTGACCTCCCCATGCTGACCACCCCACGGTGCTTTTCTCCAGCCTACATTGCCACTCACTGCCTATCCTAATTTAGACCCTCCGATTCACACCCCCACGATGTTTTCTCACTCCTACTGGTGAATGTAATGGAACACACACCCATACAATGCGCACCCCCCTGCGATGTTTTTCAGAAACCTAACCTACATTGCAACTGCATGTTCCCTGACCTCCCCATGCTGACCACCCCGCGGTGCTTTTCTCCATCCTACATTGCCACTCACTGCCTATCCTAATTCAGACCCTCCGATTCACACCACCCCGTGATGTTTTTCTCACTCCTACTAGTGAATGTAATGTAACACACACCCATACAATGCGCACCACCCCGTGATGTTTTTCAGAAAACTATCCTACATTGCCACTGCATGTTCCCTGACCTCCCCATGCTGACCACCCCGCGGTGCTTTTCTCCATCCTACATTGCCACTCACTGCCTATCCTAATTCAGACCCTCCGATTCACACCACTCCGTGATGTTTTTATCACTCCTACTAGTGAATGTAATGTAACACACACCCATACAATGCGCACCACCCCGCGATGTTTTTAAGAAACCTATCGTACATTGCCACTGCATGTTCCCTGACCTCCCCATGCTGAACACCCCGCGGTGCGTTTCTCCATCCTATATTGAAACTCACTGCCTATCCTAATTCAGACCCTCCGATTGACACCACACCGTGATGTTTTTCTCACTCCTACTAGTGAATGTAATGTAACACACACCCATACAATGCGCACCACCCCGTGATGTTTTTCTCACTCCTACTAGTGAATGTAATGTAACACACACCCATACAATGTGCACCATCCCGCGATGTTTTTCAGAAACCTATGCTACATTGCCACTGCATGTTCCGTGACTTCCCAATGCTGATCACCCCGCGGTGCTTTTCTCCATCCTACATTGCCACTCACTACCTATCCTAATTCAGACAATCCGATTCACACCACCCCGTGATGTTTTTCGCACTCCTACTACTGAATGTAATGTAACACAGACCCATACAATGCACACCACCCCGCGATGTTTTTCGGAAACCTATCCTACATTGCCACTGCATGTTCCCTGACCTCCCCATGCTGACCACCCCGCGGTGCTTTTCTCCATCCTACACTGCCACTCACTGCCTATCCTAATTCAGACCCTCCGATTCACACAACCAGGTGATATTTTTCTCACTCCTACTAGTGAATGTAATGTAACACACACCCATACAATACGCACCACCCCGTGATGTTTTTCAGTAAACTATCCTACAATGCCACTGCATGTTCCCTGACCTCCCCAGGCTGACCACACCGCGGTGCTTTTCTCCATTCTACATTGCCACTCACTGCCTATCCTAATTCACACCCTCCGATTCACACCACCCCGTGATGTTTTTCTCACTCCTACTAGTGAATGTAATGTAACACACACCCATACAATGCGCACCACCCTGTGATGTTTTTCTCACTACTACTAGTGAATGTAATGTAACACACACCCATACAATGCGCACCACCCCGCGAAGTTTTTAGAAACCTATCCTACATTGCCACTGCATGTTCCCAGACCTCCCCATGCTGACCACCCCGCGGTGCTTTTCTCCATCCTACATTGCCACTCACTGCCTATCCTAATTCAGACCCTCCGATTCACACCACCCCGTGATGTTTTTCTCACTCCTACTAGTGAATGTAATGTAACACACACCCATACAATGCGCACCACCCCGTGGTGTTTTTCAGAAAACTATCCTACATTGCCACTGCATGTTCCCTGACCTCCCCATGCTGACCACCCCGCGGTGCTTTTCTCCATTCTACATTGCCACTCACTGCCTATCCTAATTCAGACCCTCCGATTCACACCACTCCGTGATGTTTTTATCACTCCTACTAGTGAATGTAATGTAACACACACCCATACAATGCGCACCACCACGCGATGTTTTTCAGAAACCTATCCTACATTGCCACTGCATGTTCCCTGACCTCCCCATGCTTAACACCCCGCGGTGCGTTTCTCCATCCTATATTGAAACTCACTGCCTATCCTAATTCAGACCTTCCGATTGACACCACACCGTGATGTTTTTCTCACTCCTACTAGTGAATGTAATGTAACACACACAAATACAATGCGCACCACCCCATGATGTTTTTCTCACTCCTACTAGTGAATGTAATGTAACACACACCCATACAATGCGCACCATCCCGCGATGTTTTTCAGAAACCTATGCTACATTGCCACTGCATGTTCCGTGACTTCCCAATGCTGATCACCCCGCGGTGCTTTTCTCCATCCTACATTGCCACTCACTACCTATCCTAATTCAGACACTCCGATTCACACCACCCCGTGATGATTTTCACACTCCTACTACTGAATGTAATGTAACACAGACCCATACAATGCACACCACCCCGCGATGTTTTTCGGAAACCTATCCTACATTGCCACAGCATGTTCCCTGACCTCCCCATGCTGACCACCCCGCGGTGCTTTTCTCCATCCTACATTGCCACTCACTGCCTATCTTAATTCAGACCCTCCGATTCACACAACCAGGTGATATTTTTCTCACACCTACTAGTGAATGTAATGTAACACACACCCATACAATACTCACCACCCCGTGATGTTTTTCAGTAAACTATCCTACATTGCCACTGCATGTTCCCTGACCTCCCCATGCTGACCACACCGCGGTGCTTTTCTCCATCCTACATTGCCACTCACTGCCTATCCTAATTCACACCCTCCGATTCACACCACCCCGTGATGTTTTTCTCACTCCTACTAGTGAATGTAATGTTACAAACACCCATAAAATGCGCACCACCCTGTGATGTTTTTCTCACTACTACTAGTGAATGTAATGTAACACACACCCATACAATGCGCACCACCCCGCGATGTTTTTAGAAACCTATCCTACATTGCCACTGCATGTTCCCTGACCTCCCCATGCTGACCACCCCGCGGTGCTTTTCTCCATCCTACATTGCCACTCACTGCATATCCTAATTCAGACCCTCCGATTCACACCACCCCGTGATGTTTTTCTCACTCCTACTAGTGAATGTAATGTAACACACCCCCATACAATGCGCACCACCCCGTGATATTTTCCTAACTCCTACTAGTGAATGTAATGTAACACACACCCATACAATGCGCACCACCCCGTGATGTTTTTCAGAAACCTATCCTACATTGCCACTGCATGTTCCCTTACCTCCCCATGCTGACAACCCGCGATGCTTTTCTCCATCCTACATTGCCACTCACTGCCTATCCTAATTCAGACCCTCCGATTCACACCACCCCGTGTTGTTTTTCTCACTCCTAATAGTGAATGTAATGTAACACACACCCATACAATGCGCACCACCCCGTGATATTTTTCTCACTCCTACTAGTGAATGTAATGTAACACACACCCATACAATGCGCACCAACCCGCGATGTTTTTCAGAAACCTATCCTACATTGCCACTGCATGTTCCCTGACTTCCCAATGCTGATCACCCCGCGGTGCTTTTCTCCATCCTACATTGCCACTCACTACCTATCCTAATTCAGACACTCCGATTCACACCACCCCGTGATGTTTTTCGCACTCCTACTAGTGAGTGTAATGTAACACACACCCATACAATGCGCACCTCCCCGTGATGTTTTTCTCACTCCTACTAGTGAATGTAATGTAACACACACCCATACAATGCGCAACACTCCGTGATGTTTTTCTCACTCCTACTAGTGAATGTAATGTAACACACACCCATACAATGCGCACCACCCCGCGATGTTTTTCTCACTCCTACTAGTGAATGTAATGTAACACACACCCATACAGTGCGCACCACCCCATGATGTTTTTCTCACTCCTACTAGTGAATGTAATGTAACACACACCGATACAATGCGCACCACCCCGTGATGTTTTTCTCACTCCTACTAATGAATGTAATGTAACACACACCCATACAATGCGCACCACCCCGCGATGTTTTTCAGAAACCTATCCTACATTGCCACTGCATGTTCCATGACCTCCCCATGCTGACCATCCCGCGGTGCTTTTCTCCATCCTACATTTCCACTCACTGCCTATCCTAATTCAGACCCTCCGATTCACACCACCCCTTGATGTTTGTCTCACTCCTACTAGTGAATGTAATGTAACACCACCCATACAATGCGCACCGCTCCGCGATGTTTTTCAGAAACCTATCCTACATTGCCACTTCATGTTTCCTGTCCTCCCCATGCTGACCACCCCGCGGTGCTTGACTCCATCCTACATTGCCACTCACTGCCTATCCTATTTCCGACCCTCCGATTCACACCACCGCGTGACGTTTTTCTCACTCCTACTAGTGAATGTAATGTAACACACACCGATACAATGCGCACCACCCAGTGATGTTTTTCTCACTCCTACTAGTGAATGTAATGTAACACACACCCATACAATGCGCACCAAACCGCGATGTTTTTCAGAAACCTATCCTACATTGCCACTGCATGTTCCATGACCTCCCCATGCTGACCACCCCGTGGTGCTTTTCTCCATCCTACATTGCCACTCACTGCCTATCCTAATTCAGACCCTCCGATTCACACCACCCCGTGATGTTTTTCTCACACCTGCTAGTGAATGTAATGTAACACCACCCATTCAATGCGCACCACCCCGTGATGTTTTTCTCACTCCTACTAGTGAATGTAATGTAACACACACCCATACAATGCGCACCACCACGCGATGTTTTTCAGAAAACTATCCTACATTGCCACTGCATGTTCCCTGACCTCCCAATGTTGACCACCCCGCGGTGCATTTCTCCATCCTACGTTGCACCTCACTGCCTATTCTAATTCAGACCCTCTGATTCACACCACCCCTTGATGTTTTTCTCACTCCTACTAGTGAATGTAATGTAACACACACCCATACAATGCCCACCACCCCGCGATGTTTTTCAGAAACATATTCTACATTGCCACTGCAAGTTCCCTGACCTCCCCATGCTGACCACCCCACGGTGCTTTTCTCCATCCTACATTGCCACTCACTGCCTATCCTAATACAGTCCCTCCGATTCACACCACCCCGTGATGTTTTTCTCACTCCTACTAGTGAATGTAATGTAACACACACCCATACAATGCGCACCACCCCGCAATGTTATTCAGAAACCTATCCTACATTGCCACTGCATGTTCCCTGACCTCCCCATGCTGACCACCCCGCGGTGCTTTTCTCCATCCTACATTGCCACTCACTGCCTATCCTAATTCAGACCCTCCGATTCACACCACCCCTTGATGTTTTTCTCACTCCTACTAGTGAATGTAATGTAACACACACCCATACAATGTGCACCACCCCGTGATGTTTTTCTCACTCCTACTAGTGAATGTAATGTAACACCCATACAATGCGCACCACCCCGCGATGTTTTTCAGAAACCTATCCTACATTGCCACTGCATGTTCCCTGACCTCCCCATGTTGACCACGCCGCGTTTCTTTTCTCCATCCTACATTGCCACTCACTGCCTATCCTAATTCAGACACTCCGATTCACACCACGCCGTGATGTTTTTCTCACTCCTACTAGTGAATGTAATGTAACACACACCCATATAATGCGCAACACCCCATGATGTTTTTCTCACTCCTACTAGTGAATGTAATGTAACACACACCCATACAATGCGCACCGCCCCGCGATGTTTTTCAGAAACCTATCCTACATTGCCACTGCATGTTTCCTGACCTCCCCATGCTGACCACCCCGCGGTGTTTGACTCCATCCTACATTGCCACTCACTGCCTATCCTAATTCCGACCCTCCGATTCACACCACCGCGTGACGTTTTTCTCACTCCTACTAGTGAATGTAATGTAACACACACCCATACAATGCGCACCAAACCGCGATGTTTTTCAGAAACCTATCCTACATTGCCACTGCATGTTCCATGACCTCCCCATGCTGACCACCCCGCGGTGCTTTTCTCCATCCTACATTGCCACTCACTGCCTATTCTAATTCAGACCCTCCAATTCACACCACCCCGTGATGTTTTTCTCAATCCTGCTAGTGAATGTAATGTAACACCACCCATTCAATGCGCACCACCCCGTGATGTTTTTCTCACTCCTACTAGTGAATGTAACGTAACACACACCCATACAATGCGCACCACCCCGCGATGTTTTTCAGAAACCTATCCTACATTGCCACTGCATGTTCCCTGACCTCCCAATGTTGACCACCCCGCGGTGCATTTCTCCATCCTACATTGCACCTCACTGCCTATCCTAATTCAGACCCTCCGATTCACACCACCCCGTGATGTTTTTCTCACTCCTACTTGTGAATGTAATGTAACACACACCCATAGAATGCGCACCACCCCGCGATGTTTTTCAGAAACCTATCCTACATTGCAACTGCATGATCCCTGACCTCCCCATGCTGACCACCCGCGGTGCTTTTCTCCATCCTACATTGCCACTCATTGCCTATCCTAATTCAGACCCTCCGATTCACACCACCCCGTGATGTTTTTCTCACTCCTACTAGTGAAAGTAATGTAACACACACCCATACAATGCGCACCACCCTGTGATGTTTTTCAGAAAACTATCCTACATTGCCGCTGCATGTTCCCTGACTTCCCCATGCTGACCAACCCGCGGTGCTTTTCTCCATCCTACATTGCCACTCACTGCCTATCCTAATTCAGACCCTCCGATTCACACCACTCCGTGATGTTTTTCTCACTCCTACTAGTGAATGTAATGTAACACCACCCATTCAATACGCACCACCCCGTGATGTTTTTCTCACTCCTACTACTGAATGTAATGTAACACACACCCATACAATGTGCACCACCCCGCGATGTTTTTCAGAAACCTATCCTACATTGCCACTGCGTTTTCCCTGACCTCCCCATGTTGACTACCCCGCGGTGCTTTTCTCCATCCTACATTGCCACTCACTGCCTATCCTCATTCAGACCCTCCGATTCACACCACCCCGTGATGTTTTTCTCACTCCTACTAGTGAATGTAATGTAACACCACCCATTCAATACGCACCACCCCGTGATGTTTTTCTCACTCCTACTAGTGAATGTAATGTAACACACACCCATACAATGTGCACCACCCCGCGATGTTTTTCAGAAACCTATCCTACATTGCCACTGCATTTTCCCTGACCTCCCCATGTTGACCAACCCGCGGTGCTTTTCTCCAACCTACATTGCCACTCACTGCCTATCCTCATTCAGACCCTCCGATTCACACCACCCCGTGATGTTTTTCTCACTACTACTAGTGAATGTAATGTAACACACACCCATACGATGCGCACCACCCCGCAATTTTTTTCAGAAACCTATCCTACATTGCCACTGCATGTTCCCTGACCTCCCCATGCTGACCTCCCCACGGTGCTTTTCTCCAGCCTACATTGCCACTCACTGCCTATCCTAATTCAGACCCTCCGATTCACACCCCCACGATGTTTTCTCACTCCTACTAGTGAATGTAATGGAACACACACCCATACAATGCGCACCACCCCGCGATGTTTTTCAGAAACCTAACCTACATTGCAACTGCATGTTCCCTGACCTCCCCATGCTGACCACCCCGGGGTGCTTTTCTCCATCCTACATTGCCACTCACTGCCTATCGTAATTCAGACCCTCCGATTCACAGCACCCCATGATGTTTTTCTCACTCCTACTAGTGAATGTAATGTAACACACACCCATACAATGCGCACCACCCCGTGATGTTTTTCAGAAAACTATCCTACATTGCCACTGCATGTTCCCTGACCTCCCCATGCTGACCACCCCGCGGTGCTTTTCTCCATCCTACATTGCCACTCACTGCCTATCCTAATTCAGACCCTCCGATTCACACCACTCCGTGATGTTTTTATCACTGCTTCTAGTGAATGTAATGTAACACACACCCATACAATGCGCACCACCCCGCGATGTTTTTCAGAAACCTATCCTACATTGCCACTGCATGTTCCCTGACCTCCCCATGCTGAACACCCCGCGGTGCGTTTCTCCATCCTATATTGCCACTCACTGCCTATCCTAATTCAGACACTCCGATTGACACCACCCCGTGATGTTTTTCTCACTCCTACTAGTGAATGTAATGTAACACACACCCATACAATGCGCACCACCCCGCGATGTTTTTCAGAAACCTATCCTACATTGCCACTGCATGTTCCCTGACTTCCCAATGCTGATCACCCCGCGGTGCTTTTCTGGATCCTACATTGCAACTCACTACCTATCCTAATTCAGACACTCCGATTCACACCACCCCGTGATGTTTTTCGCACTCCTACTACTGAATGTAATGTAACACAGACCCATACAATGCACACCACCCCGCGATGTTTTTCGGAAACCTATCCTACATTGCCACTGCATGTTCCCTGACCTCCCCATGCTAACCACCCCAGGGTGCTTTTCTCCATCCTACATTGCCACTCACTGCCTATTCTAATTCAGACCCTCCAATTCACACCACCCCGTGATGTTTTTCTCAATCCTGCTAGTGAATGTAATGTAACACCACCCATTCAATGCGCACCACCCCGTGATGTTTTTCTCACTCCTACTAGTGAATGTAACGTAACACACACCCATACAATGCGCACCACCCCGCGATGTTTTTCAGAAACCTATCCTACATTGCCACTGCATGTTCCCTGACCTCCCAATGTTGACCACCCCGCGGTGCATTTCTCCATCCTACATTGCACCTCACTGCCTATCCTAATTCAGACCCTCCGATTCACACCACCCCGTGATGTTTTTCTCACTCCTACTTGTGAATGTAATGTAACACACACCCATAGAATGCGCACCACCCCGCGATGTTTTTCAGAAACCTATCCTACATTGCAACTGCATGATCCCTGACCTCCCCATGCTGACCACCCGCGGTGCTTTTCTCCATCCTACATTGCCACTCATTGCCTATCCTAATTCAGACCCTCCGATTCACACCACCCCGTGATGTTTTTCTCACTCCTACTAGTGAAAGTAATGTAACACACACCCATACAATGCGCACCACCCTGTGATGTTTTTCAGAAAACTATCCTACATTGCCGCTGCATGTTCCCTGACTTCCCCATGCTGACCAACCCGCGGTGCTTTTCTCCATCCTACATTGCCACTCACTGCCTATCCTAATTCAGACCCTCCGATTCACACCACTCCGTGATGTTTTTCTCACTCCTACTAGTGAATGTAATGTAACACCACCCATTCAATACGCACCACCCCGTGATGTTTTTCTCACTCCTACTAGTGAAAGTAATGTAACACACACCCATACAATGTGCACCACCCCGCGATGTTTTTCAGAAACCTATCCTACATTGCCACTGCGTTTTCCCTGACCTCCCCATGTTGACTACCCCGCGGGGCTTTTCTCCATCCTACATTGCCACTCACTGCCTATCCTCATTCAGACCCTCCGATTCACACCACCCCGTTATGTTTTTCTCACTCCTACTAGTGAATGTAATGTAACACCACCCATTCAATACGCACCACCCCGTGATGTTTTTCTCACTCCTACTAGTGAATGTAATGTAACACACACCCATACAATGTGCACCACCCCGCGATGTTTTTCAGAAACCTATCCTACTTTGCCACTGCATTTTCCCTGACCTCCCCATGTTGACAAACCCGCGGTGCTTTTCTCCATCCTACATTGCCACTCACTGCCTATCCTCATTCAGACCCTCCGATTCACACCACCCCGTGATGTTTTTCTCACTACTACTAGTGAATGTAATGTAACACACACCCATACGATGCGCACCACCCCGCAATTTTTTTCAGAAACCTATCCTACATTGCCACTGCATGTTCCCTGACCTCCCCATGCTGACCTCCCCACGGTGCTTTTCTCCAGCCTACATTGCCACTCACTGCCTATCCTAATTCAGACCCTCCGATTCACACCCCCACGATGTTTTCTCACTCCTACTAGTGAATGTAATGGAACACACACCCATACAATGCGCACCACCCCGCGATGTTTTTCAGAAAACTATCCTACATTGCCACTGCATGTTCCCTGACCTCCCCATGCTGACCACCCCGCGGTGCTTTTCTCCATCCTACATTGCCACTCACTGCCTATCCTAATTCAGACCCTCCGATTCACACCACTCCGTGATGTTTTTATCACTGCTTCTAGTGAATGTAATGTAACACACACCCATACAATGCGCACCACCCCGCGATGTTTTTCAGAAACCTATCCTACATTGCCACTGCATGTTCCCTGACCTCCCCATGCTGAACACCCCGCGGTGTGTTTCTCCATCCTATATTGCCACTCACTGCCTATCCTAATTCAGACACTCCGATTGACACCACCCCGTGATGTTTTTCTCACTCCTACTAGTGAATGTAATGTAACATACACCCATACAATGCCCACCACCCCGCGATGTTTTTCAGAAACCTATCCTACATTGCCACTGCATGTTCCCTGACTTCCCAATGCTGATCACCCCGCGGTGCTTTTCTGGATCCTACATTGCAACTCACTACCTATCCTAATTCAGACACTCCGATTCACACCACCCCGTGATGTTTTTCGCACTCCTACTACTGAATGTAATGTAACACAGACCCATACAATGCACACCACCCCGCGATGTTTTTCGGAAACCTATCCTACATTGCCACTGCATGTTCCCTGACCTCCCCATGCTAACCACCCCGCGGTGCTTTTCTCCATCCTACATTGCCACTCACTGCCTATCCTAATTCAGACCCTCCGATTCACACCACCCCGTGATGTTTTTCTCACTCCTACTAGTGAATGTAATGTAACACACACCCATACAATGCGCACCACCCTGTGATGTTTTTCTCACTACTACTAGTGAATGTAATGTAACACACACCCATACAATGCGCATCACCCCGGGATGTTTTTAGAAACCTATCCTACATTGCCACTGCATGTTCCCTGACCTCCCCATGCTGACCAACCCGCGGTGCTTTTCTCCATCCTACATTGCCACTCACTGCCCATCCTAATTCAGACCCTCCGATTCACTCCACCCCGTGATGTTTTTCTCACTCCTACTAGTGAATGTAATGTAACACACACCCATACAATGCGCACCACCCCGTGATGTTTTTCTCACTCCTACTAGTGAATGTAATGTAACACACACCCATACAATGCGCACCACCTCGTGATGTTTTTCAGAAACCTATATTACATTGCCACTGCATGTTCCCTTACCTCCCAATGCTGACAACCCGCGGTGCTTTTCTCCATCCTACATTGCCACTCACTGCCTATCCTAATTCAGACCCTCCGATTCACACCACCCCGTGATGTTTTTCTCAGTCCTACTTGTGAATGAAATGTAACACACACCCATACGATGCGCACCACCCCGTGATGTTTTTCAGAAAACTATCCTACATTGCCACTCATGTTCCCTGACCTCCCCATGCTGACAACCCCGCGGTGCTTTTCTCCATCCTACATTGCCACTCACTGCCTATCCTAATTCAGACCCTCCGATTCACACCACTCCGTGATGTTTTTCTCACTCCTACTAGTGAATGTAATGTAACACACCCCCATACAATGCGCACCACCCCGTGATGTTTTTCAGAAACCTATCCTACATTGCCACTGCATGTTCCCTGACCTCCCCATGCTGACCTCGCCACGGTGCTTTTCTCCATCCTACATTGCCACTCACTGGCTATCCTAATTCAGACCCTCCGATTCACACCACCACGTGATGTTTTTCTCACACCTGCTAGTGAATGTAATGTAAAACCCACCCATACAATGCGCACCACCCCGCGATGTTTTTCAGAAACCTATCCTACATTGCCACTGCATGTTCGCTGACCTCCCCATGCTCAACTCCCCGCGGTGCTTTTCTCCATCCTACATTGCCACGCACTGCCTAACCTAATTCAGACCCTCCGATTCACACCACCCCGTGATGTTTTTCTCACTCCTACTAGTGAATGTAATGTAACACACACCCATACAATGCGCACCACCCCGCGATGTTTTTTAAAAACCTATCCTACATTGCCACTGCATGTTCCCTGACCTCCCCATGCTGACCACCCCGCGGTGCTTTTCTCCATCCTACATTGCCACTCACTGCCTATCCTAATTCAGACCCTCCGATTCACACCACTCCGTGATGTTTTTCTCACTCCTACTAGTGAATGTAATGTAACACCACCCATTCAATACGCACCACGCCGTGATGTTTTTCACACTCCTACTAGTGAATGTAATGTAACACACACCCATACAATGTGCACCACCCCGCGATGTTTTTCAGAAACGTATCCTACATTGCCACTGCATTTTCCCTGACCTCCCCATGTTGACCACCCCGAGGTGCTTTTCTCCATCCTACATTGCCACTCACTGCCTATCCTCATTCAGACCCTCCGATTCACACGACCCCGTGATGTTTTTCTCACTACTACTAGTGAATGTAATGTAACACACACCCATACGATGCGCACCACCCCGCAATTTTTTTCAGAAACCTATCCTACATTGCCACTGCATGTTACCTGACCTCCCCATGCTGACCACCCCACGGTGCTTTTCTCCAGCCTACATTGCCACTCACTGCCTATCCTAATTCACACCCTCCGATTCACACCACCCCGTGATGTTTTTCTCACTCCTACTAGTGAATGTAATGTAACACACACCCATACAATGCGCACCACCCCGCGATGTTTTTCAGAAACCTATCCTACATTGATACTGCATGTTCCCTGACCTCCCCATGCTGACCACCCCGCGGTGCTTTTCTCCATCCTACATTGCCACTCACTGCCTATCCTAATTCAGACCCTCCGATTCACACCACCCCGTGATGTTTTTCTCACTCCTACTAGTGAATGTAATGTAACACACACCCATACAATGCGCACCACCCCGCGATGTTTTTCAGTAACCTATCCAACATTGCCACTGCATGCTCCCTGACCTCCCCATGCTGACCACCCCGCGGTGCTTTTCTCCATCCTACATTGCCACTCACTGCCTATCCTAATTCAGACCCTCAGATTCACACCACCCCGTGATGTTTTTCTCACTCCTACTAGTGAATGTAATGTAACACACACCCATACAATGCGCACCACCCCGCGATGTTTTTAGAAACCTATCCTACATTGCCACTGCATGTTCCCTGACATCCCCATGCTGACCACCCCGCGGTGCTTTTCTCCATCCTACATTGCCACTCACTGCCTATCCTAATTCAGACCCTCCGATTCACACCACCCCGTGAAGTTTTTGTCACTCCTACTAGTGAATGTAATGTAACACACACCCATACAATGCGCACCACCCCGTGATGTTTTCCTCACTCCTACTAGTGAATGTAATGTAACACACACCCATACAATGCGCAACACCCCGTGATGTTTTTCAGAAACCTATCCTACATTGCCACTGCATGTTCCCTTACCTCCCCATGCTGACAACCCGCGGTGCTTTTCTCCATCCTACATTGCCACTCACTGCATATCCTAATTCAGACCCTCCAATTCACACCACCCCGTGATGTTTTTCTCACTCCTACTAGTGAATGTAATGTAACACACACCCATACAATGCGCACTGCCCCGTGATGTTTTTCTCACTCCGACTAGTGAATGTAATGTAAAACACACCCATACAATGCGCACCACCCCGCGATGTTTTTCAGAAACCTTTCCTACATTGCCACTGCATGTTCCCTGACTTCCCAATGCTGATCACCCCGCGGTGCTTTTCTCCATCCTACATTGCCACTCACTACCTATCCTAATTCAGACACTCCGATTCACACCACCCCGTGATGTTTTTCGCACTCCTACTACTGAATGTAATGTAACACAGACCCATACAATGCACACCACCCCGCGATGTTTTTCGGAAACCTATCCTACGTTGCCACTGCATGTTCCCTGACCTCCCCATGCTGACCACCAGGCGGTGCTTTTCTCCATCCTACATTGCCACTCACTGCCTATCCTAATTCAGACGCTCCGATTCACACAACCCCGTGATATTTTTCTCACTCCTACTAGTGAATGTAATGTAACACACACCCATACAATGCGCACCACCCCGTGATGTTTTTCAGTAAACTATCCTACATTGCCACTGCATGTTCCCTGACCTCCCCATGCTGACCACACCGCGGTGCTTTTCTCCATCCTACATTGCCACTCACTGCCTATCCTAATTCAGACCCTCCGATTCACACCACCCCGTGATGTTTTTCTCACTCCTACTAGTGAATGTAATGTAACACACACCCAAACAATGCGCACCACCCCGCGATGTTTTTCAGAAACCTATCCTACATTGCCACTGCATGTTCCCTGACCTCCCCATGCTGACCACCCCGCGGTGGTTTTCTCCATCCTACATTGCCATTCACTGCCTATCCTAATTCAGACCCTCCGATTCACACCACCCCGTGACGTTTTTCTCACTCCTACTAGTGAATGTAATGTAACACACACCAATACAATGCGCACCACCACGCGATGTTTTTCAGAAACCTATCCAACATTGCCACTGCATGTTCCCTGACCTCCCCATGCTGACCACCCCGCGGTGCTTTTCTCCATCCTACATTGCCACTCACTGCCTATCCTAATTCAGACCCTCCGATTCACACCACCCCGTGACGTTTTTCTCACTCCTACTAGTGAATGTAATGTAACACACACCCATACAATGCGCACCACCCTATGATGTTTTTCTCACTCCTACTAGTGAATGTAATGTAACACACACCCATACAATGCGCACCACCCCGTGATGTTTTTCAGAAACCTATCCAACATTGCCACTTCATGTTCCCTTACCTCCCAATGCTGACAACCCGCGGTGCTTTTCTCCATCCTACATTGCCACTCACTGCCTATCCTAATTCAGACCCTCCAATTCACACCACCCCGTGATGTTTTTCTCACTCCTACTAGTGAATGTAATGTAACACACACCCATACGATGCACACCACCCCGTGATGTTTTTCAGAAACCTATCCTACATTGCCACTGCATGTTCCCTGACCTCCCCATGCTGACCACCCCGCGGTTCTTTTCTCCATCCTACATTGCCACTCACTGCCTATCCTAATTCAGACCCTCTGATTCACACCACTCCGTGATGTTTTTCTCACTCCTACTAGTGAATGTAATGTAACACACACCCATACAATGCGCACCACCCCGTGATGTTTTTCAGAAACCTATCCCACATTGCCACTGCATGTTCCCTGACCTCCCCATGCTGACCTCGCCGCGGTGCTTTTCTCCATCCTACATTGCCACTCACTGCCCATCCTAATTCAGACCCTCCGATTCACACCACCCCGTGATGTTTTTCTCACTCCTACTAGTGAATGTAATGTAACACACACCCATACAATGCGCACCACCCCGTGATGTTTTTCTCACTCCTACTAGTGAATGTAATGTAACACACACCCATACAATGCGCACCACCTCGTGATGTTTTTCAGAAACCTATCCTACATTGCCACTCATGTTCCCTGACCTCCCCATGCTGACAACCCCGCGGTGCTTTTCTCCATCCTACATTGCCACTCACTGCCTATCCTAATTCAGACCCTCCGATTCACACCACTCCGTGATGTTTTTCTCACTCCTACTAATGAATGTAATGTAACACACACCCATACAATGCGCACCACCCCGTGATGTTTTTCAGAAACCTATCCTACATTGCCACTGCATGTTCCCTGACCTCCCCATGCTGACCTCGCCGCGGGCTTTTATCCATCCTACATTGCCACTCACTGGCTATCCTAATTCAGACCCTCCGATTTACACCACCACGTGATGTTTTTCTCACACCTGCTAGTGAATGTAATGTAAAACCCACCCATACAATGCGCACCACCTCGCGATGTTTTTAAGAAACCTATCCTACATTGCCACTGCATGTTCCCTGACCTCCCCATGCTCAACACCCCGCGGTGCTTTTCTCCATCCTACATTGCCACTCACTGCCTATCCTGATTCAGACCCTCCTATTCACACCACCCCGTGATGTTTTTCTCACTCCTACTAGTGAATGTAATGTAACACAAACCCATACAATGCGCACCACCCCGTGATGTTTTTTAAAAACCTATCCTACATTACCACTGCATGTTCCCTGACCTCCCCATGCTGACCACCCCGCGGTGCTTTTCTCCATCCTACATTGCCACTCACTGCCTATCCTAATTCAGACCCTCCGATTCACACCATCCCGTGATGTTTTTCTCACTCCTACTAGTGAATGTAATGTAACACACACCCATACAATGCGCACCACCCCGTGTTGTTTTTCAGAAACCTATCCTACATTGCCACTGCATGTTCCCTGACCTCCCCACGCTCAACACCCCGCGGTGCTTTTCTCCATCCTACATTGCCACTCACTGCCTATCCTAATTCAGACCCTCCGATTCACACCACCCCGTGATGTTTTTCTCACTACTACTCGTGAATGTAATGTAACACACACCCATACAATGCGCACCACCCCGCGATGTTTTTCAGAAACCTATCCTACATTGCCACTGCATGTTCCCTGACCTCCCCATTCTGACCACCCCGCGGGGCTTTTCTCCATCCTATATTGCCACTCACTGCCTATCCTAATTCAGACACTCCGATTCACACCACCCCGTGATGTTTTTCTCACTCCTACTAGTGAATGTAATGTAACACACACCCATACAATGCGCACGACCCCGCGATGTTTCTCAGAAACCTATCCTACATTGCCACTGCATGTTCCCTGACCTCCCCATGCTGACCACCCCGCGGTGCTTTTCTCCATCCTACATTGCCACTCACTGCCTATCCTAATTCAGACACTCCGATTCACACCACCCCGTGATGTTTTTCTCACTCCTTCTAGTGAATGTAATGTAACACACACCCATACAATGCGCACCACCCCGCGATGTTTTTCAGAAAACTATCCTACATTGCCACTGCATGTTCCCTGACCTCCCCATGCTGACCACCCCGCGGTGCTTTTCTCCATCCTACATTGCCACTCACTGCCTATCCTAATTCAGACAATCCGATTCACACCACTCCGTGATGTTTTTCTCCCTCCTTCTAGTGAATGTAATGTAACACCACCCATTCAATACGCACCACCCCGTGATGTTTTTCTCACTCCTACTAGTGAATGTAATGTAACACACACCCATACAATGTGCACCACCCCGCGATGTTTTTCAGAAACCTATCCTACATTGCCACTGCATTTTCCCTGACCTCCCCATGTTGACCATCCTGCGGTGCTTTTCTCCATCCTACATTGCCACTCACTGCCTATCCTAATTCAGACCCTCCGATTCACACCACCCCGTGATGTTTTTCTCACTCCTACTAGTGAATGTAATGTAACACACACCCATACAATGCGCACCACCCTGTGATGTTTTTCTCACTACTACTAGTGAATGTAATGTAACACACACCCATACAATGCGCACCACCCCGCGATGTTTTTCAGAAAACTATCCTACATTGCCACTGCATGTTCCCTGACCTCCCCATGCTGACCACCCCGCGGTGCTTTTCTCCATCCTACATTGCCACTCACTGCCTATCCTAATTCAGACAATCCGATTCACACCACTCCGTGATGTTTTTCTCCCTCCTTCTATTGAATGTAATGTAACACCACCCATTCAATACGCACCACCCCGTGATGTTTTTCTCACTCCTACTAGTGAATGTAATGTAACACACACCAATACAATGCGCACCACCCCGTGATGTTTTTCAGAAACCTATCCTACATTGCCACTGCATGTTCCCTTACCTCCCAATGCTGACAACCCGCGGTGCTTTTCTCCATCCTACATTGCCACTCACTGCCTATCCTAATTCAGACCCTCCGATTCACAGCACTCCGTGATGTTTTTCTCACTCCTACTAGTGAATGTAATGTAACACACACCCATACAATGCGCACCACCCCGTGATGTTTTTCAGAAACCTATCCTACATTGCCACTGCATGTTCCCTGACCTCCCCATGCTGACCTCGCCGCGGTGCTTTTCTCCATCCTACATTGCCACTCACTGCCCATCCTAATTCAGACCCTCCGATTCACACCACCCCGTGATGTTTTTCTCACTCCTACTAGTGAATGTAATGTAACACACACCCATACAATGCGCACCACCCCGTGATGTTTTTCTCACTCCTACTAGTGAATGTAATGTAACACACACCCATACAATGCGCACCACCTCGTGATGTTTTTCAGAAACCTATCCTACCTTGCCACTCATGTTCCCTGACCTCCCCATGCTGACAACACCGCGGTGCTTTTCTCCATCCTACATTGCCACTCACTGCCTATCCTAATTCAGACCCTCCGATTCACACCACTCCGTTATGTTTTTCTCATTCCTACTAATGAATGTAATGTAACACACACCCATACAATGCGCACCACCCCGTGATGTTTTTCAGAAACCTATCCTACATTGCCACTGCATGTTCCCTGACCTCCCCATGCTGACCTCGCCGCGGTGCTTTTCTCCATCCTACATTGCCACTCACTGGCTATCCTAATTCAGACCCTCCGATTCACACCACCACGTGATGTGAATCTCACACCTGCTAGTGAATGTAATGTAAAACCCACCCATACAATGCGCACCACCCCGCGATGTTTTTCAGAAACCTATCCTACATTGCCACTGCATGTTCCCTGACCTCCCCATGCTCAACACCCCGCGGTGCTTTTCTCCATCCTACATTGCCACTCACTGCCTATCCTAATTCAGACCCTCCGATTCACACCAACCCGTGATGTTTTTCTCACTCCTACTAGTGAATGTAATGTAACACACACCCATACAATGCGCACCACCCCGCGATGTTTTTCAGAAACCTATCCTACATTGCCACTGCATGTTCCCTGACCTCCCCATGCTGACCACCCCGCGGTGCTTTTCTCCATCCTATATTGCCACTCACTGCCTATCCTAATTCAGACCCTCCCATTCACACCACCCCGTGATGTTTTTCTCACTCCTACTAGTGAATGTAATGTAACACACACCCATACAATGCGCACCACCCCGCGATGTTTTTCAGAAACCTATCCAACATTGCCACTGCATGTTCCCTGACCTCCCCATGCTGACCACCCCGCGGTGCTTTTCTCCATCCTACATTGCCACTCACTGCCTATCCTAATTCAGACCCTCCGATTCACACCACCCCGTGATGTTTTTCTCACTCCTTCTAGTGAATGTAATGTAACACACACCCATACAATGCGCACCACCCCGTGATGTTTTTCAGAAAACTATCCTACATTGCCACTGCATGTTCCCTGACCTCCCCATGCTGACCACCCCGCGGTGCTTTTCTCCATCCTACATTGCCACTCACTGCCTATCCTAATTCAGACCCTCCGATTCACACCACTCCGTGATGTTTTTCTCACTCCTACTAGTGAATGTAATGTAACACCACCCATTCAATACGCACCACCCCGTGATGTTTTTCTCACTCCTACTAGTGAATGTAATGTAACACACACCCATACAATGCGCACCACCCCCTGATGTTTTTCAGAAACCTATCCTACATTGTCATTGCATGTTCCCTGACCTCCCCATGCTGACCACCCCGCGGTGCTTTTCTCCATCCTACATTGCCACTCACTGCCTATCCTAATTCAGACCCTCCGATTCACACCACCCCGTGATGTTTTTCTCAGTCCTACTAGTGAATGTAATGCAACACACACCCATACAATGCGCACCACCCTGCGATGTTTTTCTGAAACCTATCCAACATTGCCACTGCATTCTCCCGGACCTCCCCATACTGACCACCCCGCGGTGCTTTTCTCCATCCTACATTGCCACTCACTGCCTATCCTAATTCAGACCCTCCGATTCACACCACCCCGTGATGTTTTTCTCACTCCTACTAGTGAATGTAATGTAACACACACCCATACAATGCGCACCACCCTGTGATGCTTTTCTCACTACTACTAGTGAATGTAATGTAACACACACCCATACAATGCGCACCACCCCGCGATGTTTTTAGAAACCTATCCTACATTGCCACTGCATGTTCCCTGACATCCCCATGCTGACCACCCCGCGGTGCTTTTCTCCATCCTACATTGCCACTCACTGCCTATCCTAATTCAGACCCTCCGATTCACACCACCCCGTGATGTTTTTCTCACTCCTACTAGTGAATGTAATGTAACACACACCCATACAATGCGCACCACCCCGTGATGTTTTCCTCACTCCTACTAGTAAATGTAATGTAACACAAACCCATACAATGCGCACCACCCCGTGATGTTTTTCAGAAACCTATCCTACATTGCCACTGCATGTTCCCTTACCTCCCCATGCTGACAACCCGCGGTGCTTTTCTCCATCCTACATTGCCACTCACTGCCTATCCTAATTCAGACCCTCCGATTCACACCACCCCGTGATGTTTTTCTCACTCCTACTAGTGAATGTAATGTAACACACACCCATACAATGCGCACCACCCCGTGATGTTTTTCTCACTCCTACTAGTGAATGTAATGTAACACACACCCATACAATGCGCACCACCCCGCGATGTTTTTCAGAAACCTATCCTACATTGCCACTGCATGTTCCCTGACTTCCCAATGCTGATCACCCCGCGGTGCTTTTCTCCATCCTACATTGTCACTCACTACCTATCCTAATTCAGACACTCCGATTCACACCACCCCGTGATGTTTTTCGCACTCCTACTACTGAATGTAATGTAACACAGACCCATAAAATGCACACCACCCCGCGATGTTTTTCGGAAACCTATCCTACATTGCCACTGCATGTTCCCTGACCTCCCCATGCTGACCACCCCGCTGTGCGTTTCTCCATCCTACATTGCCACTCACTGCCTATCCTAATTCAGACACTCCGATTCACACAACCCCGTGATATTTTTCTCACTCCTACTAGTGAATGTAATGTAACACACACCCATATTATGCGCACCACCCCGTGATGTTTTTCAGTAAACTATCCTACATTGCCACTGCATGTTCCGTGACCTCCCCATGCTGACCACACCGCGGTGCTTTTCTCCATCCTACATTGCCATTCACTGCCTATCCTAATTCAGACCCTCCGATTCACACCACCACGTGATGTTTTTCTCACTCCTACTAGTGAATGTAATGTAGCACACACCCATACAATGCGCACCACCCCGCGATGTTTTTCAGAAACCTATCCTACATTGCCACTGCATGTTCCCTGACCTCCCCATGCTGACCACCCCGCGGTGCTTTTCTCCATCCTACATTGCCACTCACTGCCTATCCTAATTCAGACCCTCCGATTCACACCACCCCGTGATGTTTTTCTCACTCCTACTAGTGAAAGTAATGTAACACACACCCATACAATGCGCACCACCCCGCGATGTTTTTCAGAAACCTATCCTACATTGCCACTGCATGTTCCCTGACTTCCCCATGCTGACCACCCCGCGGTGCTTTTCTCCATCCTACATTGCCACTCACTGCCTATCCTAATTCAGACCCTCTGATTCACACCACCCCGTGATGTTTTTCTCACTCCTACTAGTGAATGTAATGTAACACACCCATACAATGCGCACCACCTTGTGATGTTTTTCTCACTACTACTAGTGAATGTAATGTAACACACACCCATACAATGCGCATCACCCAGGGATGTTTTTAGAAACCTATCCTACATTGCCACTGCATGTTCCCTGACCTCCCCATGCTGACCACCCCGCGGTGCTTTTCTCCATCCTACATTGCCACTCACTGCCCATCCTAATTCAGACCCTCCGATTCACACCACCCCGTGATGTTTTTCTCACTCCTACTAGTGAATGTAATGTAACACACACCCATACAATGCGCACCACCCCGTGATGTTTTTCTCACTCCTACTAGTGAATGTAATGTAACACACACCCATACAATGCGCACCACCTCGTGATGTTTTTCAGAAACCTATCCTACATTGCCACTGCATGTTCCCTTACCTCCCAATGCTGACAACCCGTGGTGCTTTTCTCCATCCTACATTGCCACTCACTGCCTATCTTAATTCAGACCCTCCGATTCACACCGCCACGTGATGTTTTTCTCACTCCTACTAGTGAATGTAATGTAACACACACCCATACGAAGCGCACCACCCCGCGATGTTTTTCAGAAACCTATCCTACATTGCCACTGCATGTTCCCTGACCTCCCCATGCTCAACACCCCGCGGTGCTTTTCTCCATCCTACATTGCCACTCACTGCCTATCCTAATTCAGACCCTCCGATTCACACCACCCCGTGATGTTTTTCTCACTCCTACTAGTGAATGTAATGTAACACACACCCATACAATGCGCACCACCCCGCGATGTTTTTTAAAAACATATCCTACATTGCCACTGCATGTTCCCTGACCTCCCCATGCTGACCACCCCGCGGTGCTTTTCTCCATCCTACATTGCCACTCACTGCCTATCCTAATTCAGACCCTCCGATTCACACCATCCCGTGATGTTTTTCTCACTCCTACTAGTGAATGTAATGTAACACCTACCCATACAATGCGCACCACCCCGCGTTGTTTTTCAGAAACCTATCCTACATTGCCACTGCATGTTCCCTGACCTCCCCACGCTCAACACCCCGCCGTGCTTTTCTCCATCCTACATTGCCACTCACTGCATATCCTAATTCAAACCCTCCGATTCACACCACCAAGTGATGTTTTTCTCACTCCTACTAGTGAATGTAATGTAACACACACCAATATAATGCGCCCCCCCCGGAATGTTTTTCAGAAAACTATCCTACATTGCCACTGCATGTTCCCTGACCTCCCCATGCTGACCACCCCGCGGTGCTTTTCTCCATCCTACATTGCCACTCACTGCCTATCCTAATTCAGACCCTC